>NW_022611377.1:0-93862 GCF_004382195.2 Drosophila sechellia
AATTAACTATGCTACTATTGAAAAAGAATTGTTAGCTATAGTTTGGGCGACAAAATATTTCAGGTCATACTTATCGGAAGGCCATTTGAAATAATAGTGGTCACAAGCCATTGGCTCAATAATATCAAAGAACCGAATATGAAATTACAAAGGTGGAAAATCAAACTTAATGAATTTGATTATAAAATAAAATATCTTCCAGTCAAAGAAAATTTTGTCGCGTATGCTCTTTCCCGCACAAAGATAGAAGAAGTCATGGTTGGCGAAGTCGCAAACAGCGCAAACGCAACTATACATAGTACCAATGAAGATAATTTCAACTATATATCCATAACAGAGAGACCAATCAATTTCTTCTCTAGACAAATAGAGATAGAAACAGGCGACAGTGACACGTGTAACTCACTTCTTCAAAAATTAAAGATTAAAATAATTTATAAAGAGATGACACTTGAATTCGCCAAAAACCTCATTAAGGAATATGTGTGCACCAAGAAAAGTGCAATTTACTTCCCTAATGATAAAGATTTTCTGATTTTTCAGAGGCATTTACTGAAATCATAAGCCCTAACAATTTCACAAAACTATTGAGATGTACAACCAAGCTAATTGACATACTAACTTATGCGGAATTTAAGACTTAACTTAAAGAAACATAAGGAACTTTTACATCCAGGTATTGAAAAAACCGTTAATTGGTTTAAAGAAAAATACTATTACCCCGATAGTCAAAACTAATCCAAAACATTATCAATGAATGTGAAATCTGTAATCTGGCAAAAACAGAACATCGACACAAAACTGACTACGAAACAACACCCGAAATATTTAACCAAGGGAAAAATACGTGATAGATTTTTATCTCACGGGAAACCAAATCTTCCTATCTTGTAGAAGACTACTATCCCTAGTAGAAGTAAAAAGTAGATTGGCTAGAAGCAAAAAGAGCCATTACCAAAATATTCAATGACATGGGAAAGCCACAGGAATTTAAAGGGACAAAGACTCAGCTTTTATGGTACATAGCTTTGCAAAACTGGTTAAGATCCGAAGGTGTTGAAATTTCTGTAACAACAAGTAAAAATGGTGTATCCGATATAGAAAGATTCCATAAAACCGTAAACGAAAAACTAAGAATCATTGGAAACGAACAAAATATTGAAGATAGGTGTACAAAATTCGAAACAATATTATACGTATACAATCACAAAACTAAACATAATAGCACTAAACGATATCCAGCGGACATTTTTCTATATGCAGTTAGTCCAGACTTTAACGTACAACAAAACAAAATTGATAAGATAGAATACCTTAATAAGAATAGGCATAATTTTGAAGTTGACACAAAATATAGACAGGCTCCACTTGTAAAGAGTAAAATTAATTATCCATTTAAAAAGACAGGAAAAATTGAACAAGTGGATAGTAAACATTTTGAAGAGACAAATCGCTGCAGGAAAATCGTACATTATAAATCAAAGTTTAAGAAACAGAAAAAATTTAATAAGAGTAAATACGATAATTCCAGACCAACCAATGAAGACAAGATACACAGCACATTCCTAATAATGCTTAGTTGCATGTTATCATTTATCACCATGGTTAAATACAGCAATATCGAAGTAAAGCCAATAAGCGCGAAAAATGGATATCTTATATTCCAAACTGGAACAATGGAAATTCCAACCAGCTACAAATATCATTTTTGAGTATAAACATAACAAAGAAAATGCTAATGTTCGAAAACCTAGTAACTGAAGCAAACGATTATCCCAATGTACCACAGATACAATATTTAGTCGATAAACTAAATCAGGAAATAAATGGTTAAGAATTATTCAGCGAAGCAAAAGAGGTCTTTTAAACGTAGTAGGAAAAACTTATAAATACTTATTCGGTACATTAGATGAAGACGACAGGAAGAGCTAGAAGAAAAAATTAATAACATGTCAGAAGACTCCGTAAAAACCCATGATTTTAATATGATTGTCGACATAATCAACAGCGGTATTGACATAATTAATAAGCTCAAGTTAGATAAAGAACTAAACCAACAAATTGCGATACTTATCTTCAACCTTCAATAGTTCACAGAATACATAGAAGATATAGAGTTAGGTAGTTAACCAGACTAGGAATCTTTTACCCAAAATTACTAAAACATGATATTTGAAAAACGTAAATTCGGAGAAAAAAAAGATAAAAACATAAACTTGGCTCAAGACAGATACGAACGAAATTTTGATTATATCCCACGTTCCTAGCGAAGTCCGATATTTCAAATAGTTCCGTACCCAGAAAATATAACTATATATTATAACTATATTCGAGCAATATATAACCGAGCAAATTTTCGATAAATTATATGTATTCAATAATCAAGTATTTCATAAGGATACAGATAAAATAATATTCGACAAATGTATTGTTGGACTTATAAAACAAGAGCAAACTCAATGCAAATACACAAAAACCCATAGAAATTTTCAAATAAACTACATAGAACCAAATATACTTTTAACATGGAATATTCCTGAAACAATTGTCAACCAAGATTGTTTAGCCGCCGTTTACAGAAGTTAACATTCGAATACTATTTCAATTGTCTCTTTTATTTCGATCTGTACTCTAGCTTGGTTCAACAGCGACTGACTGCGCGCTCTCTGCAGAGTGGCGAGTCGGTCAGTCGATAAGTTTCTCGATAATATTGGTATGTATGTATATAGTAAGGATGGGTGTATGAATGTATAAGCTTATGACTAGATTGGCTATGTATAATTAAGTATGTATGACTAGGAATGTATGACTAAGAGTAAAGGAAGAGGGTAGAAGGAGCAGCCTACTACAATTGTACAAATAACAAAATAGTAATCTCAGGAAACAACATTATTAAAATTGAAAATTGTACCATGCAAATAGATGATTCATAATTTCAAATAATCTAGCAGATTTTACAGAAACAATTTATATCACCAGCAATGTTACACGCTTAGAACCAATAAATCACTTACAAACAAAAGAAATGATAAAATCCCATGTAAAACACTATAACTTCTTTCAAATTATTATTTTTAGTTTGATAATTAGTTTGACGCTGTATTTAGCATATAAGCTTAAAAATATACCTAAGAAATTATTGTCAAATATTGTAAACAAAAAGAAGAACATCCGCACTAGAAACTAATGTCAATGAAAATAATAAACTAGGAAACAATATTATGCTATATCCAAATCTAGCGACCTGAGGACGGGCCAAATTCAAAGGTTGGGGAGTGGCATATCCATAAGTCCCTAAGACTTAAGCACATGCCTACACAACACACACAAAGACAACACAAGATTGGGTTGAGTGGAAAATTACCAACTCCAAATAAGTCACCCACTGGTAGACTAAACATCCGTCCCATAATTTGAACATTTCTTGCCTAAGCCCTCACCCCATCGTCATGTCCGCACGTTCAAAGCTCGGACTCGCAGTCCCGAAAACAAAAGTATTCGATTTCAATAAACAAAACTATAAGAATCTAAGAGCACTTGTATCCAAGAGCGAATGCACTTGAATCCAAGAGAAACCAAAGACAATTAAAGTCAGCAACTCCAAAGCTCTTTCTCTTCACTTGATCAGATCCCTTAAGTCCAAAGTCCATATCAGAAAAGCTCGATACCGAGGCTTGAACGAAATCAAATCAGAATAATAAGAAGAGTTCAGTTTGAGACCTAATTGTAATCGGTCGGTGTTCTTCAACAAAAATAAAAAATTGTAATCATTCAGTGAAATAAAATTATATATGTATTTTATTTTATTTATATTTTGTTATGTTAATTATGATGTAATAATGTTATGATGTAATTTATGTAATAATCGGTACCCAGAGAACACCACGGGGAGGCCATTACAATTATAATGGGCTTCTATATTTATTAGACCTTTTTCTTTCCAACCAAAAGTGCGCGCTTTTTCCGATAGACCAAAAAAAAAAAATATAAAACTGAAAAAAAAACTAAATATAATGCGCATTTTAAATAATAAAAATGGATATTTACATCCATCGTATTAAGTCATATGACTTAATAAATATATTAAATAATTAAAGCAAATACAAAGGAAATTATTATAGCTACTGTAAATTTGAAACATAAATTTTCCAAAAAGAAGACATTACTTTGACAAATAAATATTTCATAAAAATAATAATTATTTTTTAATTTCATTAAAAAATAATAATTTTATTAATAAATAAAAAAAATAATATTTCATACTAATAATTCATAAAAAATAATAATACGTAATAGAAAATAAAAATTATTAAAATAAATAAAAATATTAAAACTGCGGACACAAGCACTCAACAATCACTGCCTTATTAATTTTTCTCACGTCGCACGCTGAATACTCTAATAACAAATATTCTACCATAAAGTCATTTTTAAAATGTATTTTGTGATATTATGATTCGGCTATTACTATTTCTAAGCTTTATTTAAATATTAATAACGTTAAGGCAATGCAAAACAAGAATTTTTCGCATGGTGCGAATTGATAAAAAAAAATAATATAGAACTTTTAAGGTGAAGGGCATATCTTGTCAAATTTACAATACATGAGCATACGTGTGCGCACATACAGTTGTATGCTATCACTGTATGCGTAGAAAAGAGCTGTTTGCTGTAGCGTTCTCCGCTCTTTCTCTCTCGAACAAAAAACTTCAGGCTCTCAAGCCACCTCTAGAGCCACGGCCAAAAAATCGCGTGCCAAAAATTTGTATGGCGTTACACGCATCTTGTTATTCTAGTGTCTTTGCTTGAACAGTACTTTTCAGTACCTTCAAGGCCGCCCCAGATTCCTGTCGTATCGACTGCACATTAAACAGTATTTTCAATTGACTGTTTACCAAAAATCGTTTAATTTCGAAAACGCTCTATTAGGTTTTCCCACGCAGAACGGAAAACCCTCGTTGGTGAGAGGCGAAATCGAAACTAGGCATGCGCGTCGCCACTTGTTTTGGCATTTAAATGGAATAACTTTTCAACCGGAGTCAGCCGTGGATTATTGATATAAATGGCTATGAAAGATCCCGGAAAGTCGGCCAGATAGTCGCTTGCGAAAACTTCTGTATCGCATGGAGGCAACGACAGCCAGAGAAAATGTAGGCCTGGGCGCAGCGTTCGCGGCTGTGATGGACTGAGACGTGCCCTGCCCGATTTTATCAACGAGCTGGGCAACACACCTTTCATAGACTGAATAGCAATAATTGTATTTAGCCCTGAGAATAGGCATGTTGCTTGCTGCCGCTTCGCCTGCTGACACAAGGCACTCTGAGCAGAGATCGTATTCCTTTTCAACCTTGTCCCATAGGGTTCGGACTTGGTCGCGACGGACGCCAAGCATCGTGACAGTTGAGCTGCGGATTCCGGGAGTGTTGATCTGAGCCTCAAATTCGCTTAAGCGGTCAGAAACCGAAATGAATTTGGCTAGCGCTAGATCTGAAGCAGCCATATTTTTAGCTATGCGCTGTACTGTGGCTTTGGATGGAGTAGCACAGTCGTCGGAAATCTGCGCAGGCGTTCTCACCGAAATGCTTGGGATTCTTGGACTCTTGGGCCCTTGTGGTGACAAAAATAGACCTGGGTTTGTCAGCGGACCATTTCTTCTTATCGTTCCCGATGGGCATATCGAAGAAATACGAAATGGAAGGGAAGCGGTTTTGGAGCCCCGGTCACACTTTTGAAAAAGTTGACAGATTCCTCAGACTGCACTTAATAAATTAATCTTGCCGCCGTGAACGGTATAAAGCAGCGGAAAAAGACCGTATAGGATGTAATGGGTGAGAAAGTGGTGTATAATTTACGAAGTGGAAACGCCGTAGTTTAGACTTATTGGACAGGTGACTCGGAGTAAACAGCGAATTGTATAAATGACCTGTGATTTATGGTAATTAGTGTGGACGCCGAAAAATGAATATCTGCACTCAACCCTTTAAATAATTTCACAATGCCTTTATTTCGACTTGTCTCTTTAAGCACACGCCACCGAATGCCGCGTCTCGCCTATTCCTCTTTTCTTATGCTCGCTAAAGGTGTTATGTGTTGTGAGTGAGCTAGGTATACATTCTTATCTCTTAATGCTAGCTTATAAGTAAGAGCGCGATAACAATAATATTCTTATTCCTAACGGGGATATGATCTGCCACTCTGGGCTTCATACCTAAGACTATGCTACTACATGGTTCAGTGGGCCTTATGAGTGTTCATCCTACCACAACTCGGCCGTCCTGACTAGCTGATCCCCTGATCATGGTTTACATTGATTGCTTAGTTGTATGATGAATTCTTTACCTTATTTATACATATGTACATACTATATTAATCTGTATTATCTTGTTATTATTGTTTAATTGTGTCTTCGTTTATTTTTCTTGTTGCCTATCCAATGCTTAATATTTTGTAATGCTCCAGACACCTTGGTATGGGTTACGAGATATCTGGAAAACCTTCTACGTCTTTTAACAAGAATCTGTCGTTTCTTAATACTTGGATATCACATATGGGCCTTTACACTTTGGAATCAATTTTCTAGAGATACCTGCTGTACTGTTCGAAATTTTTAACCATCACATAATCTCCTTTTTTGTATTCTGATGGCTGTCTGGCGGTCTTATCATAATGTGTCTTATTATACGCTTGAGCCTTTTTTGATTATTTTCAACTTCATTTCTAATTTTACCAAATCCCTATCTTCTTCAGTATTTCTAATTCCTCTAGTTTTCTTTAATTCGTCTACTATTTTTCCTCTTTGTTCTAAACCAAAAAGAACTCTGATTGGAGTTTGTTTGATGCTGCGGTGCTGTGTATTATTTAAGACGTGCTCAACTTTATCTATTACTGTGTCCCAATATATGCCTTTCTCTGGTTGTACCAGTTTCGCTATCATTGGACCTAGGTTTCTATTGACTCTTTCAACCTGTCCGTTTGCTTGGGGTGAACCAGTCGCAATCTTCATATGCTTAACATCGAACTCTAACATAAAGTCATCAAATTCCTTGGATGTAAAACAACTTCCCCTATCTGAAATGATGCATTTAGGCTTGATGTATGCTCTAAATAGTCCTTTAGGGCTGTAATGACTTCCTTTGTATTAGTGGTCTTTGTGGCGTATAAACGTACGAACTTCGTAAACCATTGATGACCACAAAAATATGTTTTTGGATCTGCCTGAGTCGACTGGGCCGTAATGATCGATATGTATTAGTTCAAACGGTTTGCTGCCCTTCGGAATGCAGTGCAGAATCCTTCCTTGCCTGTCTTAGGGGAGAACGCAACAAATTTTAAACAATTTCTATATGGCTCAAACATTTGTCTTTGGCATTGGGAATCGAATAAGATTTAGAAATAACAGAAATAATTTTGTCTCTACCTATGTGTCCGATCTCATATATATATTTATATATATATATATATATATATATTTATATAGAATATGATCTTCCATGTCTGTGGGAACATAAAATAAAAGTCTGCCATTTGAACAACTTATGTTCATTTTTTTCCAGCAGTTTCTTGATTTCTTGAACTTTTTGATCCTTGCCTTGGCAAATTACTAAATTGTCTTCAAACGTATTTGATTCCACTATCAAAATATTCGTGCATCTACTAAGAGCATCAACATGCTGCATCCTTTTACCTTCTCTATGTATGAGCTCATAATCGTAGTTCTGGAGCTCTAACGCCCATCTAGCTATCCGCGGATTAAGTTCAATCTTGTTAAGCGTCAAAGTAAGAGAATTACAATCAGTTATAATTTTAAACCGTTTTCCGTACAAATATATTCTAAATCTTCGCAGTGCGTGAATAATTGCCATTGCTTCCAATACGAAACTGTGATATTTTGCCTCAGCGACTGTTGTTCGCTTTGAAAAATAAAATATTGGGTGTAATTTTCCATCCTCTTTTTTTGACATAACACCGCACCGAAAACAAGAGCGCTTGCATCACAGTGCAGTTCTATTTCGTCTTTGAAATTATAAATTGCTAAGACCGGTGCCTGCACCAGCTTTTCCTTAAGAGTTGAGAAACAGCTCATTTCCCTTTCTCCAAATTTGAATTTTACTAACTGTCTACCACCGTTACCAAGTAAATCTTTCCGATGTTCTGAAACTGCGTGACCCAATTGCGCGCACATAAGCTGCCGTCAAACTCCATCGTTACCTCTTTTGCCAAGGCAAGCGATGTTGCAGAAGATTCCAGAAGCTTGTTTACATTTCGACTCTTGTGCTGAACAACACTACCAGCGGTTTCTTTTCCAACACTGGTATGTCCCATATCGATGTTATCGGCGGCGATAGTCACCTTGGTGCTGTTCACATTGGCGTCGGTGCTGTTAGCGCATATGTTAACATTGCCGTGGTTTCCGCTGCTGTTGTTCTCGATGACGTCATTGATCTGGCGAGCATGAGCATACTTGCTCTTTTCTCCGGGGATTCTCCGGGGGTTCTCCGGGGATTCTGACTGCAATGACTGCTCGTCGAACGGGATCGTGCGTGTGTCTCCACCCTGTGGCTCTCTCTGCTTTGGCCAGGCTGCAGCTCCATCCAATTCCTCCACCTCTTCTGCTGCTGATCCGTTATTTGACGGTGAATCGGCACGCGTTTCTGGGAAATGGCCTGCAGACGCACTATTAGTTCCGCTTTTGTGCCGGAAGTCTGGCGTCCAAGAGCTTCCAACCACTTCTTTAGTTGGAGCACTGAGAATTGATTCCATTTAGTGTCAGGCATAGTGGGTAATGACCACTTCTGATGTTGTGGACGCCGAAAAATGAATATCTGCACTCAACCCTTTAAATAATTTCACAATGCCTTTATTCGACTTGTCTCTTTAAGCACACGCCACCGAATGCCGCGTCTCGCCTATTCCTCTTTTCTTATGCTCTCTGAAGTGTGTATGTGTTTGTGAGTGAGCTAGGTATACGTTCTTATCTCTTAATGCTAGCTTATAAGTAAGACCGAGATAACAATAATATTCTTATTCCTAACGGGGATATGATCTGCCACCATGGGCTTCATACCTAAGACTATGCTACTACATGGTACAGTGGGCCTTATGAGTGTTCATCCTACCACATTAGGTCCACCTATTTTACGGTTGGAACACTTGGAATGTGGAACACGGTGAAATAAAATGTTTATTAGAACGAAGAAAATTTTATTTTTTTGTTTACAACTGGAAACGGAGAAAATGGAATGGTGGAATTGGAGTCTTTTCTCCGCGTTGTAAGTACTTCTAAAACAAACACAAATTAATATCCAAGCAATACAGGAAAAATATTTGTTGGGTGAACGACTTGTATTTGGCGGTCGTATTATTTATTTATGGATGATTTTTTTTGAAAATTTTCAAAAAAATTTAAAAAATATTTTTAAATATTGAAAAAGTTATTTGTTTAAAAAAAGAGAAAAAAAAGCTTTTAATTTATTTTTCGGAAATTAATTTGGAAATTTACGGAAAAAATTGATGGAAAACAAAACGCCTTTTCCGCGTAGGCACTTGGAATACATTTTATTTGTGGTTTGGATTTGCTGACGGGAAACAATTTAAACTTTGGTATATGTTTAAAAGGAATGCAGATAATATGCGCAATCTATGTCGGTAATATATGTGGATATATATATATGTATATGTAGATATGTATAATATATGTAGATGTAATATATGTAATATATATGGATGTAGTATATGTAGATGTAATATATGCAATGTATATGGATGTAGTTTATGTTAATGTATTATATGTAAGATATATGCATGTAGTATATGTTGATGTAATATATGTTGATGTAATATATGGAAATGGCGGGTAAATGCTTAATTAATATTTTATTTGGAATGGCCAGAGGGTATTTGTTGTTTTTACGTTGTTGTATTCTTCAATAGCAAAGCAAATTGTATTAAGTGGACTGCGGAGTTAAAGCAAAAAATGTGCTGCGAAAAGAATTTGGCTTTGCCACTTTTGGCAGAGCTTATTTTCACTTTTTCACATTTTGAATTTTGCAACTTTTCGGACTGGATGAATATTTAAATATATTCGGAAATTTGGACTTAGAAATTTTCACGAATGAGGGTGAAAGGAGAACGGTGGGTAATATGGCGGCGCCCGTGAGAATGGATAAGTACTTTTCTTTAATTGCCTTTTGTCGGAGAAATTCGTTAGATTTGACAATAATTCTTACAGAAAATTGAACGAAATTGGATTTTCGAACCTTTTGCTGCAGACCGGCAATTAAAAGGAATGAAAATTTCGTACTTATCTTATAATTTGGTCGCTGGTGGACAAACTTGAAAATCCAGGATATCCGGCTCGAAGGACCAAAAATGATGGGTTGTTGGGGGTTGCTGGCCTGGAATTTTCCAAGTATGCTGAAAAGAAAACACTCGAAGAAAAGCGAACACTAGACTTTTTGTAGTTGCGCGGGCGCGACCGGGCGTATGTTTATTTTGCGTGGTTAGTTTTGACACTGCTGCTTATTCTAATTATTTAGGCTCTCCCAAGCGCAGCGGAGACTCTGTGGTGAAGAGCGGGAGAGCGTAAGAGGGAGCGGAGAGCGTAAGAGGGAACGGAGAGCGTAAGAGGGAGCGGAGAGCGGGTGACAGTCCAAACCCCGTAACTTGAACAAACACAAATAAACAAATAAATACACAGAACATGCAACAACAGCCTATTGGCGTTGCAGCGATTATGCTCTCGATGCAGCAAAGCATGAAAGACTTCATGACATTCATGCAAGAAACTATGCAAGTTCTTATGAGGAACCAAAACATCCTTATTCAAATGCTCGTTTCTTCTAAAACAGGATAATGACTCCCTTAATAATGGCTACCTGGAACGCTAATGGCGTTTCGCGGCACAAGCTAGAACTTGCTCAGTTCTTAGCCGACAGAAATATTGACGTTATGCTACTCTCAGCGACTAACCTTACCGAAAACTTCTAAATACCAGGATATAAATTTTACTTTACGAATCACCCGGATGGCAAGGCCCATGGACGCACTGGGATACTAATACGATTGCGAATTAAGCACCACTTTCTTGGTAATTGGCAAGAAGACTGAAAGCTACAACACATCGACCGACCGAGTAGGCTTACAAGCAATAGGACCAAATGGTCGAGGTAAAAAAAATATGTTTGTTCCCATACCGGCTTTTCTAGCCCCCTAGAAACCGAGCAAGACATTGATCAGTTTGCTGGTGATATAGAATCAATACTTGTCGCAGCAGCAAAAGCGTCAACTCCACAAGACAACCATTTATGCAGTATAAAGTTTAACAAGACAAGTAAAGATACTGAACTGCTTGTGCTTGAAAAACGACGACATCGAAATGAGTGGCAAGAACACAGATCACCTAACGCAAAGAGTAAATTAAAAGAAGCTTCTCGCAGACTTACCAAAGCGCTTAAGAAAGAAGATGCGGACGCACAACCAAGGTCGCGAATCTCACCCCACAGGCACAAAGAACTCGTTGTGGAAAGACCACAGGAAACTACAGGCACCAACAGAAACGGTTTTACCTCTCCGTAACTCTATCGGAAACTGGTCTCGCAGTGACACGGATAGAGCAAGAGTCTTCGCTGATCATCTTAAGAAAGTATTTCAACCAAGCCCAGCCACTAACTCATTTACTCTCCCGCCTTTAACTGCATCTGACTTAGCACCACAAGATCCTGTAGAATTTGGGACAAGCGAGATAACGAAAGTCATTAAAGAGCAACTGAAGACTGGAAAATGGCTACGACTTATTAACCCCGAAAATGATCATCGAGCTCCCAATGTGTGCAGTTCTACGAATCTGCTTGCTCTTCAACGCAATTACTAAAATTGGATACTTCCCTCAAAAGTGGAAGAAATCAATTATAATTATGATCCCTTAGCCTGGGGAAGACAAAACACAGCCATCATCATACAGGCCAATAAGCTTACCAATAAGCTTAGACAAGTAGTCTATCCAAGTTATTTGAAAAAGTGCTGCTGCTACGCATCAGCCCCCACTTCAAAACAATTTGGTTTTCGGGCAAAACATGGAGCCATTGAACAGGTTAACCACATCACAACAGAAATTCGCACTGCCTTTGAACACCGTGAATACTGCACAGATCTCTTCTTAGACGTTGCACAAGCATTCGATAGAGTATGGCTGGATGGACTTATGTTTAAAATAATCAAACTGCTGCCTCAAAACATACATAAGCTTCTAAGGTCGTATCTATATAAAAGAGTATTCGTAGTCAGATGCAGTTCAAGCACTTCAAGCGATTGTACTATAGAAGCCGGAAGTGTTCTGGGCCCAATTCTATACACCCCCTTTACACGGTGGGCACCCCAACAAACTACCAGCTAACGATATCCACATTCGCTGCAATACCAAGTCGATCCAGATGACCAGTAAAAGCTACGATGCAACTAGCACACCATCTAACTTGTCTAGAACAATGGCTTGCAAATTGGCGCATACGAGTAAACGAAGGAAACTGCAAGCAGCTAACATTTACCCTAAACAAACAATCCTGCCCACCCTTGGTAATGAACCACACGTGCATCCCACACGCCGATAACGTAACATACTTAGGTATTCATCTGGACAAGCGGCTCACCTGGCGGAAACACATAGAGGCCAAGACGACGAACCTCAGACTAAAAGGAAGGAATTTACACTGGCTTATGAACGTTCGCTCTCCCGTAAGCTTGGAGTACAAAGTCCTCTTATATAACTCCGTTTTAAAACCCATATGGACTTATTGCTCCGAGCTATGGGTAAACGCATCGAGAAGCAACATCGACATAGAACAGCGAGCACAGTCTAGGATTCTGAGAATCATTACTGGAGCTCCGTGGTATCTTCGGAACGAGAATATACACAGAGACTTAGAAATAAAACTTGTCATTGAGACAATAGCAGAGAAGAAAGTAAAATACAATAAAAACTAGCCTCACATCCGAATACTCTTGCAAGAAAACTTATTCGAGTATGCAGCCAAAGCCGACTGGAACCGGAACGACCAACCAGCCCAGCGTTAAATTTGTGAGGCCACACAGGACGAATCTTTTCATAAAATTGTATTTAGTTAATTTAGAATTAGATTTGAAAACTTATGATTAGTCTCTTAAGTAAAAGGGAAGATTTAATAAATAAGCAAAACATGAAAAAAAGGCTCCAAGTGTAAAGTTATGATTTTTTGTCGTGTCAACCCAATACGCAACTTACCCTCTAAGTGGGTGCCCTTTGGACAGAATAACACGGGTTGAAGATCTTGGTGTTCTTCTGGACCCTAAACTAAAATTTTCTGACCATATTTCGACTATTGTCAATAAGGCCAGGGATGTGTTTGGTTTTATAAAAAGGTGTTCTAAGGAATTTTACGATCCTTACATGACTAAAACCTTATTTATTTCGTTAATCCGTCCGATTCTTGAGTATGGATCACCTGTTTGGAGTCCTCAATACGTAGTCCACTCGGACCGTATTGAATCGGTCCAAAAAAACTTTTTACTTTTTGCTTTGATTCGCCTTATTCTAGTAGACTACTTCTAATTTATTTACCTTCCCTAGCTAGCTTGAAGCAGTCTTTATTTGTAAGCTTATTCGTGGTGATGTTGAGAGTCCCAACTTCATTAGTCGCCTTAACTTCTCGGTTCCAAGTAGACTCACTAGAAATTATATGCCACTTATCTTAAATCATTGTAGATCTAACTATGAGTTACTATGACTTCTATGAGAATACGTAGTCCACTCGGACCGTATTGAATCGGTCCAAAAAAACTTTTTACTTTTTGCTTTGAGGCGCCTTATTCTAGTAGACTACTTCTAATTTATTTACCTTTCCTAGCTAGCTTGAAGCAGTCTTTATTTGTAAGCTTATTCGTGGTGATGTTGAGAGTCCCAACTTCATTAGTCGCCTTAACTTCTCGGTTCCAAGTAGACTCACTAGAAATTATATGCCACTTATCTTAAATCATTGTAGATCTAACTATGAGTTACTATGACTTCTATGAGAATACGTAGTCCACTCGGACCGTATTGAATCGGTCCAAAAAAACTTTTTACTTTTTGCTTTGAGGCGCCTTATTCTAGTAGACTACTTCTAATTTATTTACCTTTCCTAGCTAGCTTGAAGCAGTCTTTATTTGTAAGCTTATTCGTGGTGATGTTGAGAGTCCCAACTTTATTAGTCGTCTTAACTTCTCGGTTCCAAGTAGACTCACTAGAAATTATATGCCACTTATCTTAAATCATTGTAGATCTAACTATGAGTTCTCACTTCTCGGTTCCAAGTAGACTCACTAGAAATTATATGCCACTTATCTTAAATCATTGTAGATCTAACTATGAGTTGCATGACCCCTACAGAGTATTATGTTCTGACTATAATATACTTTATCCTAGTATCTGTAATCTTGACTCTCTGCCGCTCTTAAAGCAATCAATTTAACCTTTTTTTGTACATAATTAGATCCTACTATCACTAATATTTATTAGAGTTACTTTACATTATGTTCATTTCCTCGTCTCTGTTCTCTTTTGTATATCGTGTCTATCTTCTCGCGAATCGAGAAAAGTTCATAACTTCACACTTGCCGTGTTATCACGGCACCATATTTCAAAGCTGTCTATATCGGATTGTAAGTCCAAATGGCGCGAAATGTCCTTGTGCTGAAGGCATACTTTAACATCGTCTAAGTACACGCGAATGATTTATTACTAAGGGGATGTCGTTAATGAATAAGGTAAAAAGAAGCAAGGTGGCTTCCTTATGGGACACCGGAAAAAGACAGAGAATTTTTAAAGAGGACTTTTTGCTTCCTGCCATTCAGATACCTTGAAATCCAATTTAGAAGATCAACAGGGAAACCTAATAGATCAAGTTTCCTTACTAGAAGGTAATGATTAACAGAGTCAAATGCTTTACTAAAGTCAGTGTAGATGACATCTGTTTGAAGATTATTTTTGAAACCCTGTATTACGAAAGAAGTTAGCTCCAAGAGGTTAGTATTTGTTGATCTGCGTTTCAAAAAACCGTGCTGACACGGTAATATGATTGATCTCCAAAGGTGCTGCAAACGAGGAGAGATAAAATTTTCAAAAAGTTTTGGGATAGCCGACAATTTAGAGATTCCTCTGTAATTGCTTGCATCCAGTTTGCTACCTCTTTTATGAGGAGGAATCAAAAGGGCTCCTTCCATATATGAGGACTCTGTGAAGATTCCAGAGATAAGGTAAACAGTTTCAGTAGAGGCTTGCACAAGGCTTCCGCACAGAATCTGAGCACACATCCAGGGATTCCATCGGGAATTGGCGAATAGACCGGTTTAACACGCTGAAGATCGTTAAGTACTGAGCTTTCGTTTATAGTGGGACAGAATATTAGATTCGACTTAGATACGGCATAAGAGTATGGCTGTTCGTAATGAGGTAAAGCAGATTATGTTGTTTAAAAAAACTTGGCGAAGGATATTTGAATTTTCTTCTGGGGACCGCGTATATTAAAATTACCTAGAACTACCAATTGCTCCCTGTCAGACAGTTTATTTAAAATGGATTGGATAGTGGACAGATTATTCTGATATTCTGAGAATTCAGAAGACGGTGGAATATACGATCACGTAATGTAAACTGATCTGTCGGAAAATGACAGCTTTACGCATAAGAATTCAGAGTTACGGGTCTAGTCAAGCTGTAACTCATCTGACACGAGGGCAGTTATCTTGAAAGATTATATGTCCCTAGCGTAAAAGAAGTTAAATTTTTCCACTTTAATATTATCGGCTTTTGTTTTGTCTTGTATATAAGACAATACATCAGATGATGTTTGATCAGGGGAAAGCCGAGAAACGAAAATTTGTTTTTTTAGTGGATCCACCGCGAGGGGTTTTGGCCCTGCAGATTGTATTTCTGCAGTGCCAACTTGTGCCGGTAGTCCGGACTCAATGTTCCCTTGTGGTGGTAAACTAATCGGGACAGGTAGAATCACTGTTTGACAGACCAGTGCATACAAATCGGAATCTTTAGCAATCAGGGTGGGCTCACTCCACAGCGGATTGATCGGATTGGTCCGAATCTTTTTTAGCTGCCGATCTTAACAACATATGCGGATTTTCTGCGATTGACAGTTGATCAGTTGTGGAGTCCTGTTGATCATTTGCCCGTGCTTGCGGGCCCTTATGCAGCCTACCATCAGCGGCTTTTTTGAGCTTTGGAGATTCATCTAATAGCTTAAGGCCATTAAATTGTGAATTAAGCACGGAAAGAAGATCATCGGCTCGACGAAAACTATCTCTAGCTTCGCCAAAACTGTTGATCAGTTCTTTCAAGCCACCTTAAGTTTGGCGCATAAACGATTTCATCTCGTTTGCAACCACACAACACAACAGTAATATAGATTTTTACGCTTTGCTAGGTTATCACTTGTTCGGCAATTAAAGTCTGCGCACTTAGTACCTTAGTACCAACCACCATTCTATCACATTGCCAACAAATCATTTTTGGCTGTTCAGGTTTAAAACCCTGGTAGCAATTTTTATAAAAGCAGACGACATTTACTGTTTCCATATTTGTCTAAAATCAGACCACTGTGCACGAAAACAAAAGATCACAAACTTTCAAGCGAGCTGTTAAAAGAACCGCACTAGAGCAGTCTGCTCAGAAATGAGAGTGAGAGTGAGTGCACAGTGCAGTTTATGTGCATGCAAAAAAAACAACACCAAACAGCACTACGAACAACGCACAAAAGGGAGAGTAAACAAAACGCAAAGACGAAAAATGCAAAATACTTTGTATATTTGTTTAAACTACTGCAAAAATCACAAAGAATCACTCGCGTTCGCTTTGAAGTACTTGGAGTGAAATTCTATCACTCGGTTAATTTATCTTCTCAATATCATTATAATGATTATAATTTATTTTTCTATTTATATGAAACAAATTTAACTAATTTAGATATTATCATTATCGTTTTATTCCTAAGCGTATAAACCGACAACTGCCAAAAAACTTAAGACACTAGCAGCAGTGCGTTCATTTTACATGGTGGAACTTAAATCAAGACAATGTATTATAAATACTTTTGCTTGAAAGATTAGTGAAATCGGAGAGCTTCCATTTCTTTCAGATGTGAAAAATGAAATAAAATCTCGAATTTTAGACGTAAAAAATGAAATATCAAAGTCAAACATTTCATTGGTACCACAAGAGTATATGGAATGTGGGTTGTTTTCAGATGCCGATACAAAAACATCAACAACGTGTGCGAAATTATCGGATATTTTAAATTCCGAAGGGTTTAAAGACCTGTGAAATGTTTTCATTATATATTTTAGAGATAATTATTAAATAAAATAAGTTATTATTATTTGCTGACTGTAAAAATTTTTAAAATAATCTAATATTTACTTATTTAATTATTAATTATTCAAGGATAACATCTTATGGTAAACGTATTTGAAGATCATTTCTTGTATAGGTAGTGTGATCGGGACAGGGAGTTATTCTGCAAGTACTCGCCATCAAATCATTACATAATCGCGCTAGTAACATCAAAAATGTTTTTTTTTTATCTTTGCAAGGTGAAGTACGGAGATAGATTAGTCTCTAATTGGTATCCAAAATTATATTTCTCTTCATTGACATTGAATTGAGACTCAGATATAATGTGGTTAGTATGGTAACTATATACTATGATAAACTTTTATAGTCGATAGCAAATGCGAAAATCGACATCTGGTGTGTAACTCACCTGGCGGAAACACATAGAGGCCAAGACGACGAACCTCACACTAAAAGCAAGGAATCTACACTGGCTTATAAACGCTCGCTCTCCCTAAGCTTGGAGTACAAAGTCCTCTTATATAACTCCGTTTTAAAACCCATATGGACTTATTGCTCCGAGCTATGGGTCAACGCATCGAGAAGCAACATCGACATAGAACAGCGAGCACAGTCTAGGATTCTGAGAATCATTACTGGAGCTCCGTGGTATCTTAGGAACGAGAATATACACAGAGACTTGTCATTGAGACAATATCAGAGAAGAAAGTAAAATACAATAAGAGACTAACCTTACGTTCCGAATCCTCTTGCAAGAAAACTTATTCGAGTATGCAGCCAAAGCCGACTGCACCGGAACGACCAACCAGCCCAGCGTTAAATTTGTTAGGCCACACAGCACGAATCATTTCATAAAATTATATTTAGTTAGTTAAGAATAAGATTTACAAACTTATTGTTAGTCTCTTAAGTTATGACCTTTTGTCGTGTCAACCCAATACGCAAATTACACTCTAAGTGGGTGCCCTTTGGACAGAATAACACGGGTTGAAGATATTGGTGTTCTTCTGGACCCTAAACTAAAACTTTCTGACCATACTTCTACTATTGACAATAAGGCCAGGTGTGTGTTTTTTTTTTATAAAAAGGTGTTCTAAGGAATTTGATAATCCTTACATGACTAAAACCTTATTTATTTCGTTAGTCCGTCCGATTCTTGAGTATGGATCACCAGTTTGGAGTCCGAGGTACGTAGTCCACTCGGACCGTATTGAATCGGTCAAAAAAACTTTTTACTTTTTGCTTTGCGGTGCCTTATTCTAGTAGACTACTTCTAATTTATTTACCTTTCCTAGCTAGCTTGAAGCAGTCTTTATTTGTAAGCTTATTCGTGGTGATGTTGAGAGTCCCAACTTTATTAGTCGTCTTAACTTCTCGGTTCTAAGTAGAATCAATAGAAACTATATACCACTTATCTTAAATCATTGTAGATCTAACTATGAGTTGCATGACCCCTAGATGCGTAACGTCATACGATTTTTTGGCACGCGATTTTTTCGCCGTGGCTCTTGAGGTGGCTCCAGGCTTTCTCGAGTTTTTGTTCGAGAGAGAAAGAACGGACACCGCAACAGCAAACAGATATTTTCTACGCATACAGTGATAGCAGACAACTGTTTGTGTGCAAATTAAAATTGATACTCTTTATTTATTTAAAAAAATAAATTTTATTTTTTATTATTTAACATTTATTCGGTGATAAACTTTTTCACTTATACTACTTATACACTTATGTTGGTAGCTAATCTTTTGCTTCAAGCTGTTGACAATCTCGTCCCGATTCAGACATACTTTCAAATTCTAAGTCCTAACCCAATCAACCTCGGCCAGAAGCTTTTCTTTTGGAAAATTACCGAACTTTCGATAAAAGCTTTATGCTGAAATTATTCCACTGCATTGTGAAATTCAATTATGCTGATCGATGCAGCTTTTGATTGATGCGCAATAAGTTGGCCGTGGTTTGGTCTCCAAACGGAAGATGTGTTTACGTTAAGTTTGGGTTGCTTATATTAGCGGGTAGCTAAGTGCTGGCAAAGGCAATGACAAAAACAAAGACAAAGGAAATGCCGACGAGATTGAGAATTTAAATTTGTTTATAAACTCTGGAAGGGAGCTATGTTCATGGGTTGGATAACTCTCCCCCTTCTAAAATGACGCGTCCCGCTTCATTATTAATTTCGTTCAAACGCTCATTTAATTCTGTTAAAAATTCTACATCATTATTTGGTTTTTCTGGTTCTGGCCGTTTTTGTTTGGTTACAAATATATAATATCTGAATTTTATTATTAATATAGTAATGAAATACAAAATGATTAAAATTAATAATATATATGAAATTGAAATTTTCCAATTGTAAATTTCAATAAATAGGTTTAAAATATTATTGTTGTCAAGAGAAAGTTCTGAATTGTTGGATTTTATATATTCTGATATTTCTAGGTTTTTAAAGTGGTTGGTAGTTATGTACTGAAGTAAAAGTAAGCGGGTAAAGCAAGTCTTATCTTTACTTATAATACAATAGTTGTTAAAAAGTTCGTTCTTAAAATTAGATAATTCATAAAAGGTATTTTCGCATTTTGCGACCTGATTACTTATAAGTAATTTTCCATCATTATGTGAAATGGATCTGGCCTAGTAAATTTCGCATCTGTTGGTTATAACGGGGTATTTTATATAAATTATTAAGAGTTCTTTATGCAATACAATTTTGAATATGGAGATGTCCATTAAGTCTGCCATAAGTACAGGCTGTTGTTCGTGATCTAATATTTCTTTAATGTCTTCATTATTTAAAATTTTGTAGATGTTAATAAACGTAAACGATGTTTTCGTAATGGAAATTCTTGATCAATAAAAATGTTTTTAAAATGGTCGGAAAGTGATTTTATCTCTTTAAACAATTTGGAATTAATAATAAATTGTTGGTTATTGTTTCAATTAAATCATTTAAGTTATGAACCCTCTTCTTGCGCCCTTCGTCAGGTCTCACCAGCGTTCGGCTCTCGTGTTTTCGGGCCCCGTCAGCAGGCGACTCGGGGCCTGTCTAGTAACATGTTTGTGTAAGTTACGGACTCACCAGCGCTCGGCTCTCGTGTTTTCGGGCCCCGTC
Organism: Drosophila sechellia; assembly: GCF_004382195.2. Taxonomy (NCBI): domain Eukaryota; kingdom Metazoa; phylum Arthropoda; class Insecta; order Diptera; family Drosophilidae; genus Drosophila; species Drosophila sechellia. Next base: position 20,479 of record NW_022611377.1, read on the forward strand.
AGCAGGCGACTCGGGGCCTGTCTAGTAACATGTTTGTGTATGTGTGCATTCGGCACAGGGGCCGTTGGTCGCACTCAGGGTGAGGGGTCAACGGGGGAAGCGTATATAAAAGCAGCGGGACGGGAGAAGGGCAGTCTCGAACGGACACATAACGGAACCGCTAGCAGATCGCGAACTGAACCTTAAAATAAAGCTAATCGTAAACTCGAACCCTCTTAACTATCTTGACTATTATTTGGAGAACCACAGCATGTTGGTTGTCATATCAAGGTGAGGTATGCGGCAGCGAGTGCCGAGAACCGTAATGCAAGTGCAACTTGCGTTAACTGGCGCCCGAACAGGGACCGGCAATGTCCGGCCGATAAAAGTGATACGAAAAAATTGTGGAAATTTGTGCGTAAAAATAGTGGTGGTGTGCATAAGTCAGATTAAGATCTGAAATCCATAAAAGAAAAAGAAGTGTTGCGTGAGCTGTGTATAAAATGATAAAATAGCAATTACCCGCTGCCGGGGGAACTACGCCCATCCCGGGGCGCAACAAATATTGCATAATTCAATAAAAGGTGTAAAATTTCTAAAATAAAAATGTAAACCTATGTTGCGCCAAGACCTAATTTAAATTAATAAAACAACGACCCGCTACCGGAGGACGCCACGTCGTCCATGCCGAGCGCAAAAGTTGTACGATACCTATAACATAATTAAAACACGATCAACCCACTGCGGCGGTACGGCTTGTGGGAAAATTTTTTTTTTTTTCTCCTTGCCAATTCGCGAGTGCAAAAGATTGTGTATAATAAACCAATAATTAACCATTGCAGCAGTTTACCTGCGGCAGTACGAGTAATATGAGCGCTTTGTTGTTGGATACGTTAAGTGGTGTGGAATGCACCCAAAAAAAACCGCCCAACAAGTTGTGTGGCGGCCGTACCTTAGTAGGCAACCAGCCAAAAGGGATACTACGGAACCACCGTGCCCAGTGCCGAAATAAATTAGAGGTCATCAATAAAAAACTGTAACAGCACGCACGCAAGGAAAAAATATTTCAAAATGCAATAGCGCACAAAAATTGTATAAACACATGCACAACACCACAATTCAAAGGAAAACAAGTATAGTACAATTTCCCCAATTTCCCGAAACGAAATGAATGAAATACAAAAAGAAATACAAAAAAAATTATAAAAAAATAATATAAAAAAAATACAGATTATAAGAAATAAGAAATAAAAAATATAAAAAAATAAAAATATAAGTACACAAAATGTACCGTACCCCCACACACTACGTAGTCTTAGAACAACTTAGACGACCAGATATTTACGAATTGTCTTTTTGTAAGCTCGATTTCTGCATGCGGCGCAAATCCCGCTCACTGGACTGGCTGGGGTCGGCTTGGAAATGGGTAGCTGGATCTCCAGATGCTGCTGATTGGAACGCCGTCTTGGCCGCGCAAGCGACGGCTTCGAGGAACTGCAAAAACTGGAGGAGGCTAGCTGTATCCCTCGGCTACTGAAGGGCGGCCAGGCCAAATGCTCATATCAAAGAAGTAACCAACGAGCGGTTAAGCAAGTCGACGATGGAATGCTCCTCCTGACCAACTTCAACGGAACTCTAAGAACGGCTGCAAAGAACTACGACCTGATCGGCTCCTTTATCATCCAATTCGACAATGAGACGATAATGGTCAACGGTCAAAACTATTCCAGTTACTCGGTCAGTCATCTAATGGCGATGCCGGCCGTGTTGAGCCACATAACGGCCAGCAACTTTCAACTTTCTCTGGAATACGTCCACGACGTGAGCATGAAGAATTTGGAAAAGATGTCCAACATGGCGAGTGAGCTACTAGCCTCTCTTCTCACCGAGGCGGCACTCGCAATCTGCATATTCCTAGGCTTTTATTTCCTATGGAAGAAGCTGATGTCCACCAAAGGCATGCCCGATGTCCGCGAGATTGCCGCAAACTTAGAAGTATTGGGCCAAACCGAGCTGAACAAGGCTCACTAATCTGCGGGACGCAGATCTTGAGGGGGGAGGAGTTATGAACCCTCTTCTTGCGCCCTTCGTCAGGTCTCACCAGCGTTCGGCTCTCGTGTTTTCGGGCCCCGTCAGCAGGCGACTCGGGGCCTGTCTAGTAACATGTTTGTGTAAGTTACGGACTCACCAGCGCTCGGCTCTCGTGTTTTCGGGCCCCGTCAGCAGGCGACTCGGGGCCTGTCTAGTAACATGTTTGTGTATGTGTGCATTCGGCACAGGGGCCGTTGGTCGCACTCAGGGTGAGGGGTCAACGGGGGAAGCGTATATAAAAGCAGCGGGACGGGAGAAGGGCAGTCTCGAACGGACACATAACGGAACCGCTAGCAGATCGCGAACTGAACCTTAAAATAAAGCTAATCGTAAACTCGAACCCTCTTAACTATCTTGACTATTATTTGGAGAACCACAGCATGTTGGTTGTCATATCAAGGTGAGGTATGCGGCAGCGAGTGCCGAGAACCCTAATGCAAGTGCAACTTGCGTTAACTTTTATTTTATTCTGTATTTTAATGAAATCATCGTGATCCGGAGTTCCAGCTAACCATTTCCAAACAGTGCCTAACTCATTTATTCCCCTTTTTGATCTAGTTTGTATCAGTTGTGACAAAATTAATTATATTATCCGTATTTTGTAAGTAATTTCCCATTGTGTCCGTATATTTTTATCTTTTCTTACATATCCTGATTTTATATTGATTATTTCTTTATAAAAACTTAATTTAGTTACGTGGAATAAGTCGGCATATGATTCAAAGGTAAAAACATTCTTGTTGTCCTGGAACAGGAAGAATTCGTGATTGGAGTAATCAATTATTTCTGAAGTGGTTATCATTACAAATGTTATTAGAAGTAATAAGAAATGCATTTTCTGTAAATTAACAAAAAATAATATGGTATTTGTTAAAACTTAATGTTGTCTTTTTGAATAGTTCTGTTTCTATTATTGATTATAACTTTGTTATGTAAGTTTTCCTTCACAACCTGTTTTTTGTATCTAGTTTTTAGCTTATTTCTTTCTCCGGGTTTCTTCTCATAAACAATTTGACCTACATAATATTATTTTTCCTTACGACCTTCATTGTGTGTTACTAACATTTTTTCTTGTGTGTTCTTTAGAATTCTTGAAATGTTTTCGTAATCAATTTTATTATAAAGAACATCAAAAGGTTTTTGGTTTGTTGTAGAATGAATGCTTTGATTGAATTCTTTTGCGGCTCTAATAATTATTTCAGAATTGTCAGTGAGATTAACTTCTTCCTTTATACAACGAGCTAATTCTGTTAATGTTGAATGTGCCCTTTCTTCTTGTCCGTTCGAGGTACTGTGTCTGGGGTCAGGGAAATGTAGAGTTAGACCACATCTTTGTGCAAAGGATTTAAATTGAACAGAGGTGAAGCTCGGTTCATTATCAGTCATAATTACTTTGGCGTGGGGAAACTGTTGGAGTAATTCCATTACTTTATTCTCAATGTTTAGTTTATTTTGAATTTCTTTTACAACCAGGAATTTTGAATACGCGTCAATACAGGTTAAGAAAATGAGACTTTGCGCGTAATAAATGTCGATATGTAAATTCTCTCCTTCTTTAGTTGCAATAGGAGCTTCCCCAATAAGAATTTTAATAGGATGGCGGTTGTATTTATTTTCGTTGAAAATTGTACAATTTTTCATATATTTCTTTAATTTGATAAATAAATTTGGCCAATAAAATAATCTATTGATTTGTTTATAAATTTTCGTCTAGACCTCTGTGAGCACGACTATGTGTTTCTTCTATTATGATAGCCTTATCTTCATTATTTTCCACGTCTTGTAGAAAGATTTTAGTATAAAGAAATTTGTTGGTAAAGTTATTTTTTAATGGTAATTGAATATGATAAAGATCTTCTAAAGTGCAATGAATTCCTACCGTTATGTTTGGTTTTAGATACTCCCTTAATATTTCTATTAAGTTTTCTGGCGTATCATATTCAATTATATGTCGTGTCTTATCAAAAACATTCAATGACTCATATATTGTATACCTCCCCTTTGTTAATAAAAGTTGTTGTTGAAACTGATTTAACGGTTTTCGGGTCTCTTGTATTACATTTTCAAAACTACTTTCGGCAGAATGCTGTGTATTTTGATCTGAGTTTGATTGTTCTAAGTCGCTGTTAGTAATATTATTTATTTTTATTCGAGATAATGCGTCAGCTACGACATTAGTTGTTCCGGGTTTATATATTATTTTCGGGGTGAAACTTTCTATAAAGAAGTACCATCCTTTAATTTCTACGTTCGGTTGAACTAATTCCACTTGTGCTATTAAATTATCTTTAATTTCTTTAAAAGCTTTAACAGATGGGTCGTCTAACTGTATTGTAATTTTTGTAGACATTCTCCTAGAAATTTTTCCATTATCTCCTCCTAGGTATTTGGTTAAAGGTTTGGCAATTTTTGCATAATTTCTGACAAATTTACGGTAATAGCCGGTGAGGCCTAGAAAAATTCGAAGCTCTTTAATGTTTTGTTGAATCGGATACTTCATAATTGTGGAGATTTTCTCAGGATCTGTTTTAATTACATTGTGAGATACTTTATAACCTAGAAATGCTGTTTCTAATTTAAAGAATTTCGATTTTTCTAGAGAAATTTTCATATTTGCTTGTTGTAAAATATTAATTATTTGAATTGAATCAGTATAATGTTGTTCAATTGTATTAGAAAAGATTATTATATCATCCATATAAACATGACAAGTTTTTCCGACTTGTTCTCCCAATATGTCATCCATTGCTCTTTGAAATATTCTAGGGGCGTTTGTTAACCGAAATGGCATACGTAAGAATTTAAATTTTCCGTTATTTATATAGAAAGCTGTTTTTTCAATATCTGAATTGTTCATTAAAATTTGGTGGAATCCTGATTCCAGATCAATTGTTGAAAAATATTTTGACTTCCCTAAGTTAGATAATATTACAGACGGATCTTGCATCGGGTATCTGTCAGGTATTATGCTTTCATTTAATTTTTTCTAGTCAACTAGTCGATGTTTTGGAGATCCATCTTCGTTTTTTTTTGGGCACTATTAAGACTGGTGAATTGTAGGGGCTTCTACTTGGTCTTATAATTTGTTCTTTTAGCATTCTATCGATTTCATTATTAACGAAATCTGAGACCGACATAGCATAAGGATATTCTTTGCTATAAATTGCTCTGTCATTGACTGTATTTATTTCTCCTCGAATATCGGTACGAAAAGTAATTTGCGTATTTATTTTAGAATGCTCTTTTTCAATTTTATTCATAACTTTATTTTCGAAATCTTTTATTTGATTTGAAATTATATTTAGGTTATGCATTTTTTCTTTGTCAGAAAACTAAACGACGGCGTGCTCGGGATTTGTGGATTTTAAACTATTCGATTTAAGATTGACGGAATTAACATCGTCGTCTTGTTCAGGATTTTTCAATCCTAAACTGATATATTGTTTATTAGCGGATAAATCTACGCTGGCGTGCTCAGAATTCTTAGATACCAACCTATATAAACTGCCTTAAGCAATTACCGTTTCGGTTTTATATACCTTTTGCTTGCATCTAAATATTTTTTAATAATATATTCTTTAAATTTAAAAATACCGGTTCTCAGTCCATCCTTTGTAAATAATTACAAAGTGCTACAAAAATTATTTAAACCGTTGTAAGTTCCAGTTTGCACAGGATCCGAAACAGTTTTATAATTTCGTTAGCACTCAGTGAAAAACAAGTTCTCACCCTTCCTCGCTATTTTTTGAAAACACTACGGTTACATCGGATCAGGCAATAGCCGATCTATTCGCCAAGTTTTTTCAAACAACATATTCAACTTTACCTCATTCCGAACAGCCATACTCTTATGCGGTATCTAAGTCGAATCTAATATTTTACCCCACTATAAACGAAAGCTCACTACTTAACGATCTTCAGCGTGTTAAACCGGTATATTCGCCAGGTCCCGATGGAATCCCTGGCTGTGTGTTAAGATTCTGTGCGGAAGCCTTGTGCAAGCCTCTACTGAAACTGTTTACCTTATCTTTGGAATCTTCACAATTCCCTCATATATGGAAGGAGTCCTTTGTGATTCCTCTTCACAAAAAAGGTAGCAAACTGGATGCAAGCAATTACAGAGGAATCTCTAAATCCCAAAACTTTTCGAAAATGTTATCACTCCTCATTTGCAGCACCTTTGTAGATCAATCATATCACCGTGTCAACACGGTTTTATGAAACGCAGATCTACAACCACTAACCTCTTGGAGCTAACTTCTTTCGTAATACAGGGTTTCAAAAATAATCTTCAAACAGATGTCATTTACCTTGTTTTTATTAAAGCATTTGACTCTGTTAATCATTACCTTCTAATAAAAAAACTTGATCTTATAGGTTTCCCTGTTGATCTTCTAAATTGGATTTCAAGCTATCTGAATGGCAGGACACAACAAGTTCTCTTTAAAAATTCGTTATCTTCTATTCTCCGACTCACATCCGGTGTCCCACAAGGGAGCCATCTTGGTCCGCTTCTTTTTACCTTATTCATTAACGACCTCCCCTTAATAATAAAACATTCGCGTGTACTTATGTACGCAGACGATGTTAAATTATGCCTCCAGTACAAGGACACTTCTTGCCATTTGGACTTACAATCCGATCTAGACCGATTTCAAATATGGTGCCGTGATAACATATTAGACTTAAATGGCTCCAAGTGTAAAGTTATGACCTTTTGTCGTGCCAACCCAATACGCACGACTTACACTCTAAGTGGGTGCTCTCTGGACAGAATAACACGAGTTGATGATCTTGGTGTTCTTCTGGACCCAAAACTAAAATTTTCTGACCATATTTCGTCTATTGTCAATAAGGCCAGGGGTGTGCTTGGTTTTATAAAAGGGTTGTATAAGGAATTTGAAGACCCTTACTTGACTAAAACCTTATTTATTTCGTTAGTCCGTCCGATTCTCGAGTACGGATCACCTGTTTGGAGTCCACAATACGCAGTCCACGCGGACCGCATTGAATCGGTCCAAAAAAACTTCTTACTTTTTGCCTTGCGGCGCCTAAATTGGGATGCAAACCATATATTACCTCCTTATTCCAGTAGACTCCTTTTAATTAATTTACCATCCCTAGCTAACCGTAGAACTATGCTTGGAACAGTCTTTATTTGTAAGCTTATTCGTGGGGATGTTGAGAGTCCCGACTTGATTAGTCGGCTTAACTTCTCGGTTCTAAGTAGAGTCACTAGAAACTATATACCCCTTATCTTAAATCATTGTAGATCTAATTATGAGTTGCATGACCCTTACAGAGTTTTATGTTCTGACTATAATAGACTTAATCCTATTATCTGTAATCTTGACTCTCTGCCGCTATTAAAGCAATCGATTTTATCTTTTCTATTACATAATTAGATCCTACTAACACTAATATTTAACATAGTTATTCCACATTAATTTCATTTCCTCGTTCCTATTCTATTTTTTATATCGCGTCTATATCTTCTCGCGAATCGAGCCGTACGATACACGGCAGCGCCCCTCGGTCGGTTGGGCGGGAGGTGTGGCCGTGGGACCCGTGCGAAAAAAAAAAAAAAAAAAAAAAAATGGATGAATATTTTTTTCCTCAATTAAACACACACGTTTTTATCCTCGTCAAAATATTCGAGTTTCTCTTTATTTCCCTTATACTCCATGATTTCTTTCTCGATATCCAATTTAGCTCCAATCTTTCTTAACAAATTGAATCCAATTAATAGATCAGATTATAAACCCTCAATTTCATAGAATAAATGTTGTTCCCCAAATATATTTGTCGGCGCATACTTTTGTAAGCTAGTGTATGTGCTATAATATTTCACAAGAATAATAATTTCGTCATATTGTATTGTGTTAGAATATTCCAGAAGTACAGTAATTTCATCATTTCGGGGAAATCATTGGTATTTCATCATATTACATCATTGCAAACTGCGTTGCTATTGGTCGGCTGTATTTTTGTAGCTTTGGCATCTCCCGTTACAGCGCGGCGGCAGCGTGTGGTCGCTGTCGCCGAGTGTGGTTCGAAGGTTAGCACGGAGAAGAAGTGAGTGACACAAATTAATTGTGTGTAGATCTTCGGTGCGTTCGAAACTCGCTGCGCGAAATGGATAATAATAATTGTGCTCCGACATCAGAAGTGGGATAGCCTATACCTATTTTGAACAGTGAAAAGGGTTTGCTGGCAATTTTGGAGTCGCAAAATCGAAATTTTTCGGAACTTTTAAACAAGTGCAACACTCACAAAGAGAGCCAAAAGAATCGTTTGCTGTTGTATTGCCCAGGCTTAATCCTGAACGCGCGGGATCAGACGCGCAATCCTGGTGTTCAACGGTGGACTACATCTTGTCTGAAAACAACCGAGCCACCTGGTACATCAGAGCCGCCAGGAAATCGAGCCAAGTTCTACTTCGAGTGTCACAACTGAGGAAAGGCTGGTCACAAAAAGGCGGATTGTCGATCAAAAACAATGGCAGTGCACGAGTTACCAGTGTCTCCTGCAGCTGGTGTGTGAGTGTGTGTGTGTGTCCTTATATATTTGAATCCAAGTGGTTTAATTAATAAAACAAGCGACTGCTCTGGTTTGTGTCTCAAAATGAACTGCTCTCTGGTTTATTAGTCGAGAAAAAACTTAAGCTAAAATGTTTACAAGAATGTGCCGTGTTCTCATTGTCCTAAATGCTGCTGCGGCAGTTCTAGTTTTGTCTACCAGAACTGTCGCAATCGACATCCTGTCCACTGCTGCGTCAGCATTGCAACAGTGTTGGCGTTAGTGGAGCGATGAACTGCTCCTAGGTGGCTTGGCGGGTGGTACCGAATTGTGTATACTCTGTATAGGCGATTCGGTAACTCTCTCCCCCCGTGGAATGGAGTGACGGCCACATTGTTGCTGAGGTTTTCATGACAATTAGGTCGTCTTGGCTGGACAGAGACCGTAGGTGAAGTTTATACAGGTTTATGTCATCGAACGTGTTGTTAATATTAATCTTCTTGAACGACTCTATTGAGAGTTCTGTTTTCTGTTCGAATTCCATCAACGTATCGTCATATGTTAGGCCATTTATATTGACCGTGCAGTTGTTAAATGTTAGTATCACTGACCCATTGATTAGGAAGGGAGGTCGGCAAGAGGATGTGACGTTGGTTCTCACGGTGTTGAATCTGAAGATGTGGCGTTGCTCCACTTCCTTGATGATTTCTTGCAGCCCGATGTCTTTAATGTCGCATGTTGCTGTTTGACCTTGGAGTATTCCTTTGATGCAGCTGATGTCGATTAAGTTGGTTTGTGCTCGAGCACTTTCGCATATTTAGGTCGTATGTATTTTCGGACACTTTTCTTCGAAGTACGTAACTTGGTCGTTTTGGTTATATAAAATGTAGTTAGGTGTGATTAAGAATTTAGTTTGATGTAGTGGCAGAGGGACCACGTGTGCCAATTGGAAAGTTTGTGTCTTAAATATAGGTATTTTGACATGGAATATTATGTATGATTTATCAAAATAAGTTTCTAAGGTTAGCAATCTATATAAATGTTCTTCGGATTCTACTATTATGTTCTGATTGGATATAAATTTGTTTATGGATTCGATTTCTGTTTCTGATAGTATGAATTTAGGTATTATATTGAGTTTAGTTAGCAAAATGCTTTCCGCTATGTTATAAATGTGGTTTTGTAAAATATCTATATTAAAGTTAATTCTAGTAATGTATTGGAGTAAGTGTATTTGGTTGTGTTCGTCATTAAGTGTTTTATATATTTTGTTGTTGTAATTTTTAATGAAGTTGTTAATAGTTGTTTGTTCTTGGTTTATGTGTTGTGTAATGTTTTCGAATCTTAAGGTAATTTCTTGGTTAAGTTTACTTTGTTGGTTAATTTTTTGTGTAATTTGATCTTCGTTTTCCCTAACAACGTTAAACTTATCATTTATTTGTTGGGCGTCTTTAGCGTCCATATTTCCAGTTACAACTTTTATTAAGCTGCCAAGGCCGTTCACCAATCCTCTTTTTTTTCTTCTTGAAGGTACTAATGCTTTAATTTTGATTTTTAGCTGGTCTACCTTTTCTTTTTTCTTTTCTATATGTCTTAAGTCGTTTACTGTCGTTTCGAAATTTTCTGTGTTTTTGAGGAGGTCATTTGTGTTGATTTTGTGTAGCAAGTGTTTGTAAGATTGTAACAGTCTTGCGTTTCCCAGGTCGATCTTCGCTATCTTGTCGTGTTCCTCCAATTGTTGAATCTTGATAAACTGTGCTGTTACGCAGTATAATCTGAAAAAAATATGACTGTGATTACTATTTGGTTCTTCTCTTTATATTTGATTTGTGGATCTTTTGATCTTTGTGTGATATAAAGGTTAGCCCATTGTCCTTTTTAACGATATGTTTCGTAAATCGGGGCGTTAGTTTGTTCCTTCTGTTTCCCTTTCTTAAGACTGTTCTGCCTATCTCAATTAATTCTGGTAGGTTCCTATTCTCATTATTTTTAGCTTTTCGCTCCTTCATTTTATCGTCCATGTTCTTCTTAATGTTTGGGTAGATCGTATTGCGAAATTCGTTCAGTTTTTGCAAGTAGTCGTGTTCGTTGTTTTGTGAGATGTTCTGATTTATACTGTGAGGTCTTCCGTGGAAAATATCGAAGGGTGTGTTTTTCGTTGTCGAGTGAACTGCGTTGTTGTAGGTTGTCATGGTTTCGAAGGAAATGTCTTCGTGGTCACAAGAGAGTTTTTCTGTCCTTCTTTTGTTTAGAATTATTCTGTATATCTCGGTTAAAGACGAATGGAGTCTTTCCACTGGGGAATTACTCGAGGATTGTTGAAATGAAGTAAAGTGTAATTCTTTGTTATATTGAGCGCAGAAATCTTTAAAAAGTTTGTTTGAGAATTCCGGGCCTTGATCGCAAATAAGTTTTTTCGGAATTCCAAATGTCGAGGGGAAGTTCCTCATCGATTTTACTGTGTTGATACTGTCTCTCGATGGAACTGTATACCCTGCCGCAAATTTAGAAAATTTATCAATTATGGTTAGTATTGTTTTTCCGTTGATCGTATAAATCTCTACGTGAATAATTTGCATTGGGGTTAGAGGAGTTTCTGTTTCTCTATATTCGAGTATTTGTGGCTGCCTGTTGTACTTAAGTGTTTGGCAGACATCGCAGTCATTGATAATGTGTGAAATTTTGGTCTTTAGTAGTGGGAAGTATATGGATCTTTTTAAATGGGCCACTGACTCGTCTATTCCCCTGTGGTTGTTTGCTTAGTGGTATTTACGTATTTCCGCTTCTTGTTCGTGTGGGTTGGTTATGTATTTTAAGAGGTTCGTGCATCTAATAACTTTGTATAATTTGGTTGGTAAAAAGTATTCTGTCATGGTTTCCTCAATAGTTTTGAAAATTTCATTGGGTGCAAAGATAGCACACGTTTTGTTGGGTTTAAGTATCTGTTTTAGAATATTAGTCATATTTTCCTTATCGTAATGTGTTTCTGATATTGTTCTTCTCATTTTGTTTTTGAAAGGCACAGAAATGGCTCTTTCGGTTTTATCTGCGATCTTGAAGACTATTTGTAAGTTGAATTCATTTAGTGGTTTGCTAGAGATGGAAATTAGATCGGAAGTGTCTTTGTTTTCAGGAGGAGCCATGGAATTGGTATTAACTTCGGCCGTTACACGGCTAAGAGCGTCTGCTACCACGATCTGAGAGCCTTTCTTGTAAATAACCTCATAGTCATATTGTAGTTTCCATCGGACCAGTTTTGAATTTGGATCTTTGAAATTTATAAGCCAAGTCAATGGCCTTTGGTCAGTAACGATCTTAAATTTCTGTCCGTACAAGTAGGGGCGAAAGTGTATTGTTGCCCATATAATGGCTAACATTTCTTTTTCTACGGTTGAGTAATATATATAATATATATCCGTAGTTAATATAAAAGGTTTACTGAAGTCGGGGTATTGAAGGATCGGGTCGTTGCATAGCAGCATTTTTCACGTTTCAAAAGTTCTAGTATATTCCTCATCTATTGCCTTTTAGTTGTTGAGTCAGAGGTTTGGTGATCGCTGCGAAGTCTCTTATGAATTTTGTATAGTAACCGAGTAGTCCCAGGAACGATTTAATTTGTTTTTGGGTTTTTGGTATAGGGAATGCCTTAATGGCGAGTAATTTTTGAGGGTTAGGTTTTATGCCGGAATCGGTAACCACATGACCCAGATATTCAATTTCTTTTCTGAAATATTTTCATTTCTCCGGTTGGAGTTTTAGATTTGCTTTACTTAGTTTGTCGAATACTAACTTTAGATCGTTGACATGTTCCTGGAGTGATGGCGAAAAGACGTCGAGATAAATTAGACAACATTTGCCGTTAAGGTCTGCTAGTATGTTGTCCATCACTCTTTGGAAGGTTGCTGGGGCGTTGGTTAGGCCGAAAGGCATTCTTAAAAATTCAAAATGTCCGTCTAATGCCGAGAAGTCGGTCTTGTCAATGTCCTTGGGATCCATCTCCACTTGATGGTATCCGCTTGCTAAATCTAGAGCCGTGAAATATTTTGCTCTACCTATTCTATCTAGAACATCGGTTATAATGGGCATGGGATATTTGTCTTTGACGGTCTTTTCATTCAGCTTTCTATAGGCGATTACCAATCTCCATTTTTTTTTATTTGGGTTGTCGGTCTTTTTTGACACCAGGAAAATAGGTGCGCCCCAAGGGGAGTGGCTGTGTCTAATAATGTCTTGTTCCAGAAGTTTTGTGATTTGTCTTTGTATCTCCTGTCTTTCGACGGGGCTATACCGGAATGGTTTTGAATGTAGTGGGATTTCGTCTGTAGTCTGTATTTGGTGTTTAACCAGATTTGTGAAGGTTAGGTTATCTCTCTCGTGGTGAAAGAGTTTCGAAAATTTTTTGCAAAGGTTTTTTAATGCAGTAGGCTCTTCGACGTTTTAGGGGTCGGTCCGCAGTTGGGTAAGAATATCGGTCTTGTCTTTGGGTATGTTGTCACTGACCTCAAACAAGGCATTTAATTCAATAAAATCGTTCTCGGTGTACTTTTCAACTTGTAACTCTGAGTCGAGGTACAGTTTCTGTTTGTCTCGTGATTTATTGACTACTTCCATGAGACTAAGGTTGTCCCTAGCCTGGTACAATCCTGCTGATATGAGGATGTCTTCGGAAATTTGTGTTGTTTCACACCAGAATGCGCCGTTATCAATGTTAACGGGTAGCTTCACTATATTCTTGGAAGTTTCCTCTAGAACGTGGAGTTCTGAGGCTGTATTGTTTTCTATGTGCATTACAGTTTTAAAGTGTTGAGTTTCTAGTACCGATTTTTGAATATTGACCATTGCCTTTACTCTTTGTAAGATGTCCATACCGATTAATCCATCGAATAATTGATGGAATTTGAACAGAATTAATTTATAAGATGTAGTATCCGAGAATTCTTTGAATAAAGGAACTCTGGTCTTTTGGAAGACTTCGTGCACGTTAAGTGCGGTTTTAATTGAAACTGGGTTTGTTAGGTTAATTCGTTCTGAGTTTAGGACTAATTCAGGGTTAATGAATGACATGGTCGCCGGAATTTTAAAGGGTATCCGGAATTTAGGTGGATAATTATGTATGGTAAGGGGACCGGGTCTCTCGTTTAATTAAGTACCCTGTTTGTTTCTCCTTGTTAGTCCTGTTGGGGTTTGAATTATCGGGTCTATTGTGTTCGTAGTTACGGTTAGTCTGCATATTTTTGGGCATTATTGCCGGTACGTCATTCCTTCTGTGTTGGAAGTTATCTCTTACGTTCGGGGTGTATTGTTGATAAGTCCTCTTTCTACCGTAGTCTCTTGGTCTGTGGCTATCGATTTGGTTGCCCTGATATCGTCTTTGGTATTCTTTAGAAGACCCGATTTGTCGTCTGTACTCTGTCCGCGTAATTTCCTGCTTTTTCTTATTTTCTTGGAAATAAATGTCCCTTTCCTTGATAGCCCATTCGAAAGCTTCCTGGAGGTTGGTAAATCTCATGGACCTTACCGTTAGACCGAGTGGGCCTTTGATACCCCTTACGAACGTATTCAGACAGGTGTCAGCGAACAATTTCTTCTTTGTTCTATTAGATATTGGTTCGTATTCTGTGGTATCGGTTAGTTTGAAAAAGGTAGTTTTGATTTCGCAAATTTTTTTGAATAGAGCTTGAATTTGAAGCTTAAAATCAGCGAGGCTATGTAGTTCGGTCAAGAGGGTTTGTTCGTCTCGCTTGTCGGAACAATGCAGAATCAATGCGTCTTTAATTTCATCCCAATTAAGACTGGCTCCAGATGTGTGAATCGCATCGTCGGCCTTTCCCTCGATCTTTTGTCTAATTGCCCTTAAGAGCATTTGACCGTAGGGTGTCTTATCGGTTCCTCTGATTAATAGGAGAATTTCTTCGACGTTATTAATGAAGTCGCTAAGTTTTTGGGGTTGTCATCATAAGGCGGTAGGTGACGGATTACGTCCGGAATCTTAAGGGACGAAACCAAGTCCATATTGTTTGGTATAGCCGCTTGATTAAGTGGCGGAGAGCTTGCTGACGAATTCATCGACGATGTTGAAGGCAACCTAAACACGGCCTGGAGTTGTTGTTCTTCGGGTTCTTCCCTAACGTCCGTTAGGCTAGAGCTAGCCCTGATCTTGCTCCTGGTGTTTGGGATAAGCTTTTTGACTTTCCCAATAGTCGACATCTAATAATTTGTCTTTCTATCTCTAAACTGTGAGTTGATTGGTGATTCGGTCTATTTACTTTATCGTTATTCTCTCAAAATTGAACGTTGTCAAGGTATAGTGAAAAGTAGTGTAGTTGTTATTTGTGTAATAATCTAATTCTAGATGGCTTATATTATTTGTGTAATAGATTAATTGTAGGTTGTTTATATTATTTGTGTAATAGATTAATTGAAGCTTGCTTATGTTATTTTGTGTAGTAGACTTCTTCCCTTGTTGTGAGAGTATTTAATATCTGTAATGTAGTGGTATGTTCTTTCTTATATCTCTTGTGCAATATAGGTAGCTTTGATTCAGCGGTAGTACAAAAGGGTATAGGTATATTTTGTTTTTTTTTGAATTATGTTGGTATAACTGTCGGACCGCCGTAATAGTTGTGTCATGACCTATTCGAACGTGTTCGTGTTGCGTCCAGCGTGTCGAGCGTCTGCTTGACTTGCTTCAGTGACCTGTTCAACATCGAGCCGTTCACGTCCAGCGTATCGATACAACCAGCGGTTTGTCACATAGCCATGTTGTTGGCTATGTATAAATATATATTTTCTTTTTCTTTTTATTTTTTTTTTGTTTTTTTTTTATTTTCTTCTCTTTTTTCTTTTTTATTTTATAAAAAAATTTTTTTTTTTTTTTATTTGTTTATTTATATTCCTTTTTTTTTTTGCTTGTTGCACTATGTTGGTACCACTGTCGGACCGCCGTGATACTTGTATCATACGCCTCAGTGACCTATTCGAACGAGTTCGTGTTGCGTCCAGCGTGTCGAGCGTCTGCTTGACTTGCTTCTATGTATCAGCCGTTGCCCAGACACTGTTTGCACGTCACACCGAACATGTTGTGAAAGCCGAAAAAGGGGCCGCATCGAACTTGTTGCTCGGTTGCAGTGAGCTGCCAGCGATATGTGGGCGTATGGCCTGACGCTAAGTTTATTATTTTTTCTGTGGTTTATATCATCGTTGAATATTTAAATAATTATCATTATTTAATTTCTTTTTTTTTGAAAATTTTTTTTTTTTTTTTTGAAATTTCGATTAATTTATTTAGTTTATTATCATATTTATTTATTTATACGTTGATTTTGATGATTTTTTTTTTGTACACCATCTTTCACATCACTACACAGCTACTCACAGCACTAGACTTATTATGATTCTCATCCTGGTTGCAGGTGTCCCCTGGGTTGTATCCTGTTCGTAATTCGACTGCGCCAGTTACCAGTGTCTCCTGCAGCTGGTGTGTGAGTGTGTGTGTGTGTGTCCTTATATATTTGAATCCAACTGGTTTAATTAATAAAACAAGCGACTGCTCTGGTTTGTGTCTCAAAATGAACTGCTCTCTGGTTTATTAGTCGAGAAAAAACTTAAGCTAAAATGTTTACAAGAATGTGCTGTGTTCTCATTGTCCGAAATGCTGCTGCGGCAGTTCTAGTTTTGTTTACCAGAACTGTCGCAATCAGTGTTGGAGTTAGTGGAGCGATGAACTGCTCCTAGGTGGCTTGGCGGGTGGTACCGAATTGTGTATACTCTGTATAGGCAATTCGGTAACTCACGTCCAGCAACCCGGCGAACAACCATCAGGGAAAGACCGGTCTACTTTGACTTGTTTCACCTGCGGAAAAGCTGGACACATCTCTACAGTATGTCCTGATCGTCAGAAGCGTTCGTCGTTTACCAAAAACAACATTGTAAATGATGTCAACCTGTAGGAACGTTTTCGCAATCTGGTGAGTCGTTCCAATTTTGTTTTGATTCTGAAGCCGAGTGTTCACTCATCAAGGAGGCTACTTCGCAGAGACTATCTGAATTCAGAATGGGCAACGAAGCTATTTTATGGTGTAGCAATGGTAGCAATACTATTTGTAGCACCTTGCAGATATTGGCAAATGTTCTGATATGTGAAAGTTCATATAAAATATTTTTCCATGTAGTGTTAGACGATTTATCGGGCTAGTCTCATATTTCGTACTTGCAATCTTTTGAATTTGATATTTTGTATAGACCATGTGAGCTTTTGGCTCATGTCGACTTTCTATCTCGGAGACCTTGCAAATAAATTTGTAGTCGTTTATATGGACGATGTAATGGTGGCTGCTTCAACGAAAAGTGAAGCTTTAGAAAGGTTGCAGATTACTCTTGATTGTCTCACAAAAGCTGGATTTTCATTCAATATAAATAAATGTTCTTTTTTAAAGTCAAAGGTTCAATATTTGGATACGAAGTGAGTGCAGGTGAAATCCGGCCAAATTCCCTTAAAATTGCAGCGTTAACTGCTCTACCACCTCCTCAGTCGGTCCCTGCTTTGCGACAATTTATAGGATTACAGTATTACTTTCGACAATTTATGCAAGGATTTTCTTGTTTTCTTTTGACTTCAGAAAGGAATGAATTTATTTGGAATCCAGAGCATGAAGAAATAAAAAAAAAGTTTATTTCTAATCTTACCCAGAAGCCAGTTTTAGTAATTTTTGATCCGCAGCATCCCATCGAGTTGCATACAGATGCAAGTTCTCGTGGATACGGTGCCATCTTATTACACAAAATTAACAACAAGTCTCATGTCGTTGAATATTTTAGTAAGGCATATGAACTGGAGACTCTTGCTGTTGTTTTAGCAATGAAACATTTTCGCCATTATTTACTGGGTAGAAACTTTGTTGTCTTTACTGACTGTAACTCTCTTAAGGCCTCAAGGACAAAACAAGACCTATCTCCTAGATTACAGAGATGGTGGTCTTATTTACAATCATTTACATTTGATTTACAATATAGGGAAGGCAAACGAATGGGAATGTTGACTTCCTTTCAAGAAATGTGCCTTCAGCGGATTTGAGTATTACAACTCCCAAAGTTCTTGAAAAACGAATTAATTTGGCTGAAATATCAAGTAATTGGCTTTTGGCTGAACAGCGTCAAGATTTCGAAATAGTAAATATTGTAAATAAATTGAAAGACAATTCCCTGGCTGAGGACGTTGCAAAAACTTATGAGTTAAGAGGAGGAATATTATATCGAAAAATTCAGCGAAGTGGTAGAACTCGATCGTTATCAATTGTTCCCAAGGTATTTAGATGGTCTGTTATAAACCAAATTCATGAGTCAATCATGCACTTGGGATGGGAGAAGACGTTAGACAAGGCCTATGACTATTACTGGTTCGATAACATGTCTAAATATATTCGAAAATTCGTTGAAAACTGCATTACGTGTAAAATGTCAAAGACCTCCTCGGGCAAAATTCAAGCTAGCCTTCATACAATACCAAAAGTAAATATCCCTTGGCACACTGTTCACTTCGACATAACTGGAAAGTTAAGCGGCAAGTCTGATCAGAAAGAGTATATCATCGTTCAAGTGGATGCCTTTACTAAATTTGTTTATTTAACTCACACGCATAAAATTGACGCAGAGAATTGCGTAAGTGCAGTGACGTCGGCTATATCTCTGTTTGGAGTACCAAATCGCATTATTGCAGATCAGGGTAGGTGTTTTGCCAGCAGTAGATTTAGTGATTTCTGTGAGCAACAGAAAATAAATTTGCACTTGATTGCGACTGGTGCAAGTAGAGCAAATGGTCAAGTAGAACGCATTATGAGCACCTTAAAAAACTTACTAAGCGCAGTCGAGACTAGCAGTCGCTCTTGGCAAGACGCATTAAGTGAGGTTCAGTTAGCATTAAACTGTACGGTTAGTCGAGTGACAAAGGTCAGCCCTTTAGAATTGTTTATTGGCAAATTTGCTCGGCCGTTGGGGTTGGTTCCACCTTGCGATGAGGTAGATGAGGTTGATCTAGAAGAAGTAAGAGCACGTGCAGTTCAGAGTATTTCAGCTGCAGCAGCATATAACAAGGCGCAATTTGATAAAAACAAAGCTAAAGTTGATAGATGTCAAGTCGGAGATTTTGTATTGTTAAAGAATGCTGTTGAAATAGACAGTTGCGAAATTGTTGAAGCTGTTGAAAGAGACAGTAGCGAAATTGTTCAAGCTTTTGAAAAAAACAGTAGCGAAATTGTTGAAGCTGTTGAAAGAGTCAGTAGCGAAATTGTTGAAGCTGTTGAAAGAGACAGTAGCGAAATTGTTAAAGCTGTTGAATAAGACAGAAGCGAAATTGTTGAAGCTGTTGAAAGAGTCAGTAGCGAAATTGTTGAAGCTGTTGAAAGAGACAGTAGCGAAATTGTTGAAGCTGTTGAAAGAGACAGTAGCGAAATTGTTGAAGCTGTTGAAAGAGAAAGTAGCGAAATTGTTGAAGCTGTTGAAAGAGACAGTAGCGAAATTATTGAAGCTGTTGAAAGAGATAGTAGCGAAATTGTTGAAGCTGTTGAAAGAGACAGTAGCGAAATTGTTTAAGCTGTTGAAAGAGACAGTAGCGAAATTGTTGAAGCTGTTGAAAGATACAGTAGCGAAATTGTTGAAGCTGTTGAAAGAGACAGCAGCGAAATTATTGAAGCTGTTGAAAGATACAGTAGCGAAATTGTTGAAGCTGTTGAAAGAGACAGTAGCGAAATTGTTGAAGCTGTTGAAAGAGACAGTAGCGAAATTGTTGAAGCTGTTGAAAGAGACAGTAGCGAAATTGTTGAAGCTGTTGAAAGAGACATTAGCGAAATTATTGAAGCTGTTGAAAGAGACAGTATGGATGCCTGAAGGGCTAATAATGAAATTTTTAAGTATAATGTAAGCACAAGTGCAAGGCAAATGTCGTGATCATGGCGTGTTGCGCATTACATATGAATAAGAAGAAAATGAATTATGTTAAAGAAAATAAATTTTTATTGGGAAATGAAATTTGGAAATTTGATTTGTCAAGTGGCTAATATTTTTTTTAAAATGATGTAAAAATAGTTTTACAATAAAATTATAGAGAACGAATCATTTTGGTAATATTTCACGAGGACGTGTAAAGGTCAGGATGGCCGTGTCGGCGCATACTTTTGTAAGCTAGTGTATGTGCTAGAATATTTCACAAGAATAATAATTTCATCATATTGTATTGTGTTAGAATATTCCAGAAGTACAGTAATTTCATCATTTCGGGGAAATCATTGGTATTTCATCATATTACATCATTGCAAACTGCGTTGCTATTGGTCGGCTGTATTTTTGTAGCTTTGGCATCTCCCGTTACAGCGCGGCGGCAGCGTGTGGTCGCTGTCGCCGAGTGTGGTTCGAAGGTTAGCACGGAGAAGAAGTGAGTGACACAAATTAATTGTGTGTAGATCTTCGGTGCGTACGAAACTCGCTGCGCGAAATGGAGAATAATAATTGTGCTCCGACATATTTATCAATTGATAATATTTTAGGATTGAATATCCATGAACTGTAGATACTCTTTTTTGTATTGATAATTCCCTTTATTCTTATAAATACCCTTTCTTATATAGCATGCGGTGGCTCCTT
The DNA here is from genome assembly GCF_004382195.2 of Drosophila sechellia. Lineage (NCBI taxonomy): Eukaryota > Metazoa > Arthropoda > Insecta > Diptera > Drosophilidae > Drosophila > Drosophila sechellia. Next base: position 40,702 of record NW_022611377.1, read on the forward strand.
TATCTATTAATATTTTGAGTTGTGTTTTAGTTTTTCTGTCTACCCTTGTTATATGAGGCATCCCTCTGTAAGGTGCTGATCTCAAAAATGGCCCTCGTTTACTCTCATTGTTTTTTGAGCTGGCTGGTTGACTGTTCCCGTTGATTCCCGTTTTATCGGATGTGTTTCGGACTGATTTAAATGACCTGCGCTTGTGTTGTGTTTTTGCGCTGGGTATTGGTTATAATTATTTCTTTGGCAATTATTATTAAAAATGTGTTGGTTATTATTATAATTCCACTGGTTGTTATTATTCCTAGGATGATTATAATTTTTATACGGACGATTTTGTACTCTCATGGAGCCGTCTACTTCCATAGGTTCTGGAATTATTATTAAAATTCCATTCCATTGTTATTCGCTCCCAAGTTCCCGTTTTGCGGCCAATTATTATTTATCCTATTTGGTGTATTATTAATCTGTCTAGAGGCAAATCTAAGGTTGTTTCCTTGATTTTTATTTTCATTCCTAAATACATTATACCTATTTGCAAATTGAGATCTAAAGTTGTTAGACTCTAATTCCAGACACTTTGCCAAAGCATTTGGCAAGTCTGGTGGGTTAAGAGAGAAGAGTGTTTCTGAGATTGAACCATTTAATCCAGAAATAAAAATTCTTAGAGCGTTGCTCCTAATTGTTTTATTTGTTTCCTTGGTTATAAGGCTGTCCTTTCCATAAGTTATTATAGTTTTATTTATGAGTAACGTAATTTTCTTGTTTACTTCGTTGTAGAATTCTGTATTGGTCATGCGTCCCTGTCTGAAGATGCTGCATTCTGATTCGAGTATATGGATTGGTCTTTTATCGTTATAAATGAAATCCAATCTGGAAAGAATTGCTTGAAAGTTTAAAACAGTACCATGGTTGGTTAGGTGTGCTGCTCCCATGATTTTATTACGTAGAATTGTTAAAGCGATACAATATGGTTCACTTTCAATTTTATATAGACTCATTGCGGTTTCCGCCGCTAGGGGTCTTCCTTCAATTGGTTGGTCTTAATAAGTCTTTGTTGGAGTCTTCCTTCAATCGGGTCGTCTTGATTATTATTTCTTCTTCTGTCTTCCTTCAATTTTGTATATAGCCTTTATTTAAATTTGTTTAAATTTCTTTGGGTTCGTAGTTGAGTTCTTATTTTTTATTGTGTTCTCGTAATTTGTATTAAGTATTCAGTCCACCATTTTATATTAAATTCCTAATTGGATTATTGCATTAATTGATTTCCAATTAAGTTTTTCCACGATCACTGTCACAGTAGTTAAATGTCGTTGGATTGTTGTGGATGTTTTAATTTTTCCACTAAAAATATGGATTGTTGGCGGCGCGAGGTCCTTTTTATATTTAACTTATTATGGTTAATATTTATTTAGCCAATTAAAATTGTTACTCTTTATTTATTTAAAAAAAAAAATTTTATTTTTTATTATTTAACTTTTATTCGGTGATAAACTTTTTAACGAGACATTTTGTTGGTAGCTTATCTTTTCCTTCAAGCTGTTGACGATCTCGTCCCGATTCAGACTGACTTTCAACTTCTAAGTCCTAATCCAATCAACCTCGGCCAGAAGCTTTTCTTTTGCTGAAATTATTCCACTGCATTGTGAAATTCAATTATGCTGATCGATGCAGTTTTTGATTGATGCGCAATAAGTCGGCCGTGGTTTGGTCTCCAAACGGAAGCTGTGTTTACGTTAAGTTTGGGTTTCTTATATTAGCGGGTAGCTAAGTGCTGGCAAAGGCAATGACAAAAACAAAGACAAGCTATGTTCATGGTTTGGATAACTTGCATACGTATGCTCATGCATTGTAAATTTGACAAAATATGCGCTTCACCTTAGAAGTTCGTTGACCTTAAATCTATATTATTTGTTAACAATTGGCACCATGCGAAAAATTCTTGTTTTGCATTGCCTTAACGTTATTATTATTTAAATAAAGCTTAGAAATAGTAATAGCCGAATCTATGTACATCACAAAATAAATTTCGAAAATGACTTTATATTAGACTACTTGTCATTAGGGTATTCAGCTTGCGACGTGAGAAAAATTAATAAGGCAGTGATTGTTGAGTGCTTGTGTCCGCACTTCGTGCCTCGGACTTCGGGAAATTAATGGCACCATCTGATTGATTTTTTAATATTTGCAAAATACGCAATAAAGTTTTCGAAACTATTTTTAAAAATAATAAAAACAAATGTGTATAAAAAAATGTATTGTTGAGCAATGCATTAAGTGCACAAATGAAAGTAGTGCCTTCTCATTATGGTTTTATGAAAATAATTAAAGTTAGGCACATAGAACAGATCTGGTAAACAAACTTTTAAAAGTTTATAATAGTCAGGGCGTGAATTTTTAATTATTATTTTATATCATCATATTGCTACGAAATTGGCCATAACTTATATGTAAATTCGTTTCTTTGATCAGAATTGATTTCGGACCGAAAATCGTCTTCTAGCACAACACGCACATATATACGCGTTCTCGACTCTTGTTTTTACTCACACAAGCAAGCAAATTCTATTTTTAGATTTTTTATGATCTCAGCGTAAGCGAGCGGAAAGAGAGCAAATTTGGCCTTCGTCATAACAAAAATCCAGTAAGTGCACCCCATTGGCTGCCCTGATTACGATACGCGAAAACGCAAACCCGTAAGAGCACCCCATAGGTTGCCCCAGTTCGCGAACGATAAAAACAACAAAAACAAACAAATACAACAAATCTGTAAGAGTAAAAAAAAAACGAAAGTGTAAAACATACAAAATCTATACGAAAAGTGAAAAATCTATAGGAGAAATAATCTAAAAATATAAAATATAAAACAAAAAGTAAAGGAACAAATATTTGTAAAAACACACAAAATTAAAATTTAAATCTAAAATTTTCTAACAAAAATTTAAGGAAAAAATATTTGAAACATACAAAATTTATATGAAATAAAAATTTTTTTTTAAAAAAGAAAAATATTTGAAATACATTTAAAATCTATACGAGAAACACTTTGAAAAAATATTAAGAAAAAATATTTTATAAATAATCATGGCAAACCCAAACAATCTAAGCCTGCCTTACTTAATAATAACACAGGCCCCGAAGTAAACCAAGCCCTTAACATAGCCAATATGCAGGAAAAAATTCAGGAAATACAATCGAGAATTTTGAACCAAAAATTAAACTCAGACACTGCACCACTACTTTGAATTAGGACGAGTCCCAGATATAGTAAAGTGTTTAAGAGAATTTTCTGCCCAAGCAGGAGAATTTAGCTCATGGAGAAAAAGCGTAGAGAAAATATTAAAAATATATTCATCATTAGCAGGATCACAAAATTGTAGGTAACGGAGACTCAGTCCTGGAGTCTTACAACACCCCACTAAATTGGACAGTTATCTCAAAATGTTTGACTACGCGGATAAACGCGATGTGAGCACACTGAATACCAAATGACATCGCTGGTGCAAGGAAATCAAAGTACAGCAGATTTCTACCAGCAAGTTTATACCCACCTATCTCTTATTTTGAACAAAATTACTTGCATGGAAATGGGAAAAGAATCAATGGATCTTTTTGCCAAATCCTACACAGACAAGGCCCTTGACACCTTCGTCAGAGGCCTGAACGGCAACTTGCCCAGACTGTTGGGAACCAAAGAGCCCGCAGATCTCCCATCAGCACTTCAGCTATGCGAGAAATTGGAAAACCAAAAATTTAGAACCAATTACGCAAATAATAGCCAAACCCATTTAAGAAAATTCGAAGGCCCTGGTAGAGGACCACCCCTACCAAGAAAACCCGTACAACAATTCTCAAACGCAGGTCGACAACCCATTCATTCCACACTTGGCTTATGTTCCACAGACCCCTAGAATAACTCATTATGTACCACAGCAACAATATGGAGGGAATTATCAGCAGCACTATGGCAACCTACCAACACAGCCACCAAGACCATCGGCCCCAAAGCCACAACCTAGGCCAGAGCCTATGGACATAGATAGAAGTATGCAGACAAAACAAGTTAACTACATGAACAGACCCAGATTTGGACAGCAAGAAAAGGGACCATCACCACAAGGAATAAACGGACTGCCATACAGAAAACAGATAAATTTTGATATAGACACCGCCAGCGAACAAACTACAGAGTACAACGACGAACCAACAGGAACTGATGAAGCAACACTCAATGAATACTATTCAGAAATCTCAGACTTCGAGCAGGTTACAGACGACGCAGAACATACTGAATTACATTTTTACCTAAAAAATACTTTTATTACATTTTTTATACTACCCTCCTTAAAAACCTTCCATGCCATTATCGGAAACGGTAAACTGCGCGAATTAAAAGCACAAATTAATATGCAAAAGGGGTATATTTCAAAACAGAATAAAAAAGAATTAAAATAAAACAGAAAACCTCACGCGAAGTCAACAAATTAGATACTCAAGTAGAACACGCTACAGAAACTCAAAAGAAACATTTAAGAACTATTTGCTCAAACTTTAAACAACTTTTTGGGGACCCGGTCGAAAAACTGACATACACAACAAGAGTAGAAGACACTATAAGGAGTACAAACGAGAGCCCAATATACTCAAGACATTACCCGTACCCAGAGGCTCTTAGACCAGAAGTAGAAAAACAAATACAAGAGCTGCTCGCAAACGACATAACTAGACCCTCACTATCTCCATACAATTCCCCAATATGGATTGTCTCAAAAAAAAATGGAAGCATCAGGACAGAGAAAACACAGAATGGTAATTGACAATAGGAAATTAAACATGGTTACCATTCCTGACAGATACTCCATACCAAACATTAACAACGTACTTGCACAGCTAGGACAGAATAAGTTTTTCTCAGTCATTGACCTGAAAAGCGGCTTTCACCAAATCCCACTAAGAAAATCCGATATTGAAAAAACGGCATTCTCAGTTAACCAGGGTAAATAGAAGTTTACCAGACTACCGTTTGGACTCAAAAACGCTCCTTCAATTTTTCAACGGTCGCTGGACCATATCCTTAGAGAACATATAGGAATTAGGTGTTTCGTATACATCGATGACATCATCATCTTTAGCAAAAATGAGGAAAACCATCTAAAAGACATCAAGGTAATATTTAATATTCTATAATAAGCAAATATGCGAATCCAGCTCGGCAAATGTGAATTCTTCAAAAAAGAAGCGGAATTCTTAGGGTTTTTAGTGGCCGATACTGGAATAAAAAAAGGATCCTGAAAATCCTGAATCCTAATCTACCTGGACGAAAACGCTAGGGAAGCATTCAATAAACTAAAACGAACTCTAGCTTCCGAAGAAGTCATGCTGGCTTATCCAGATTATAGTAAAGAATTCCAATTTACCACCGATGCCTCCGATTATGCCATTTGAGCCGTATTAGCTCAGGAGGACAAACCAATAATGTTTATTTCTAGAACCTTAAGTAAGGCAGAAGAAAATTACGCACCGAACAAAATAGAAATGCTGGCCATAATTTGGGCAATACAAACTCGTCGAAATTTTTTGTATGGTCCAACCAAAATAAAGATATTCACAGATCACGAGTCTCTCACACACCCAACCAATCCAAAAAGCTGTAACGATCAAATGAAAAGATGGAAAGCAATTTTAGAAGAATACACCCACGAACTTTTGCACAAACCTGGCAAGGCAAACGTGGTTGCAGCTGCATTGAGTAGACCTCCCTTGCAAACGCATGGAGAACTAAATGCTATGACAGAAACCGTGCACAGTAGTTTCAGCTCTCCCGAAAAACTAATACCCATGGCAGAAGAACCAATAAATATTTTTAAAAATCAAATACTGCTATCTTTAGGAAATAAATCTTACAAATTTGAAATTGTTTTTCCAACATATCACAGACACACTATTACAGAACCAATATTCAATTCAGACAATTTGATACAAATTCTAAAAGATAGACTCAATCCGTCCTTCATAAATGGAATCTACACCGACGAGGAAACCTTAGGGAAACTACAAGAAATTTATCCACTTTTTAATAATTTCAAAACCAGATTCTCTAATAAAATAGTTACAGACCTGACCGACGAAAATGACCAAGAAGACGCAATTATATCGGAACACAGGAGAGCAAACCGCAATAGCAGCGAAAACAGACAGCAGCTGTTAGAAAAAGTATATTTTCCACAACTGAGGTCTTCTAGAATTTGTCAAGGAACTTAATGTCAATAATACTAAAAACTTGAAGCTGTTAAAAACAACCTCCCACACAGCCGATATACTGATGGGCTGCGTCCTAATCACCGGAATCGTCGTAATAACGATCCGCATCTTGATTAAGTTTACAAAGGTTACAAAATTCCATATCAACCAAACCACCGATGACAAACCGACCAACGACCGCGGAGGAGTTAGCACCAAAAGAATTCGCAACAACAATCTGCTAAGGCTAACACGCGCATCCGGCCGTGCACCTGCAGTAGCCAATAAATGCAGGATCAGCGTCTGGAGCGCTTCCGTGGGAGCGACGATGGCAGAGTCAGCAACGGAGTTGGCACTGACGCTAGCAGAAGCAGCGACGGTGCTGTGGGGTATAAATACCACCCAATTTTGTACTTTAAATTTAGTTCCGATTTTTGTCAAAATAAAGACGGACCACCGGTCATAATTACCATCTTGTGAAAATAAACAAACGTTTACTTTAACTTACATAATTAGATCCTACTATCACTAATATTTATTAGATTTACTTTACATTATGTTCATTTCCTCGTCTCTGTTCTCTTTTGTATATCGCGTCTATCTTCTCGCGAATCGAGAAAAGGTCATACCTTTACACTGGGAGCCATTTAAGTTTAATATGTTATCAAGGCACCATATTTGAAAGCTTTCTAGATCGGATTGTAAGTCCAAATGGCGCGAAATGTCCTTGTGCTGAACCCATACTTTAACATCGTCTGCGTACATAAGTACTCGCGTTTTATTACTAAGGGGATGTCGTTCATGAATAAGGTAAAAAGAAGCGGACCAAGGTGGCTTCCTTATAGGACACCGGAGAAAGACAGAGAATTTTTAAAGAGGACTTTTTGCGTCCTGCCACTCAGATACCTTGAAATCCAATTTAGAAGATCAACAGGGAAACCTAATAGATCAAGTTTCCTTACTAGAAGGTAATGATTAAGACAGTCAAATGCTTTACTTAAGTCAGTGTAGATGACATCGGTTTGAAGAATATTTTTGAAACCCTGTATTACGAAAGAAGTTAGCTCCAAGAGGTTAGTGGTTGTTGATCTGCGTTTCATAAAACTGTGCTGACACGGTAATATAATTGATCTACAAAGGTGCTGCAAATGAGGAGTGATAAGATTTTCAAAAAGTTTTGGGATAGCCGACAATTTAGAGATTCCTCTGTAATTGCTTGCATCCAGTTTGCTACCTTTTTTATGAAGAGGAATCACAAATGACTCCTTCCATATATGAGGAAACTGTGAAGATTCCAGAAATAAGGTAAACAGTTTCAGTAGAGGCTTGCACAAGGCTTCCGCACAGAATCTGAGCACACATCCAGGGATTCCATCGGGACCTGGCGAATAGACCGGTTTAACAAGCTGAAGATCGTTAAGCAGTGAGCTTTCGTTTATAGTGGGGCAGAATATTAGATTCGACTTAGATACGGCATAAGAGTATGGCTGTTCGTAATGAATATGTTGTTTGAAAAACTTGGCGAAACTTACCGTAGTGTTTTAAAAAAAAGCGAGAATGGTTAAGAACCTGTTTTTCGCTTAGTGTTAAAGAAATTATAAAACTGTTTAGAAAAAAAAAAAATTTTTTTATAAAAAATTTAGAAAGGTCGGACTGAGAACGGACTGAGAAATTTTGTATAAAGTCTGGACTTGACATTTCTTAGGTGTTACAATTCTTTATTAAACCAAGGAGGCTTAGAGATTTACGGATAGAACTTTGGAACACAAGAGTCAAAAAATGATTTGATTAATGGCATCCGTCATTATGTTGCTGGAGTAAGGATCGAACCAATTAAAGCCAGCAATAAAATGGTTTGTCTTGCGAAAACATTGAATTCGCTTTGCTGATTTCTCTGAATTTACTTTTCATACCGTACCTATGTCGATTGCCACCTCGAAAGTAGGATGATATGGATCTTCAGGTTGAGTAAGAGGTGCTACAGAAACACAATTTCTGGACTTGTTACAAAACATAGATCCAATAATCGACCAAGTGAATTTCGAATATAATTTACTTGCGACAACGATAAGTCGAGCAAGCCGTCAATAAATTCATTTGAATTTTCTTCTGGGGACCACGTTGTGCCAGGTATATTAAAATCACCTACAACTACCAATTGGTCCCTGTCAGAAAGTTTATTCAAGATGGACTGGATAGCGGACATATGATTCTGATATTCTGGGATTTCAGAAGATGGCGGAATATAGGAGCGCGTAATATAAACTGATCTGTCGGAAAAAGACAGCTTTACACATAAGAATTCCGAGTTACAGGAATCGTCCAAAAGTAACTCCTCCGACGCGAGGATAGATCTAACCGCAATTAAGACTCCACCTCCCCGTCTGGAGGGACGGTCAAACCTATATATAGTGTACATACCTGGGAAGACTTCGGAGTTAAGTATCTCCGGCTTTAACCAAGTCTCTGTGAACACTATAATATGGGATGCAAAGGAAAGGCTATCAACACCAGCCTACCACCAGCGGCTTTTTTGCTCTTAGGAGATTCATCTAATAGCTTAAGGCCATTAAATTGTGAATTAAGCGCGGAAAGAAGATCATCGGCTCGACGAAAACTATCTCTAGCTACGCCAAAACTGTTGATCAGTTCTTTCAAGCCACCTTAAGTTTGGCGCATAAACGATTTCATAAATTTAATTTATAAATTTTAAATTAAATAAGTTATTTTAGGATAGTATTCTAGTCGTGGCCAAGAAACCTATAAAAGAACCTGTAGTTAGAAATTTGAATCGGAGAGTATGAGATGCCCGAGATCGAATGAATGAATGAACCCGGCTGTATCACTCAAGAATTGCACTATAGGCTGCATGGTACCTTTTTGTGTTCAAAAAGTCAGATTTTTTGTAATGACTACCACGAAATCAGTTGTTTTTTGCTAGGACGAAAGGGACGAAATTAGGCATCTATTTGTGCAAAATTAGTTAATTAAATATAAGGGAGGCGCCACGACCACGATTTTTGGTATCATTAAAGATATGCGCCAATGCAAAAAATATAATCTAAATATATTCCTCCGGAGTTACCATATAAAAATATACAAGGGACGGAGCCAAGTCCACAATTTTTGGTATTATTTGGGCTAATTTAACCTAATACCAAAAAGACGAGATTAATATGTCTCTCCGTTTTGAAGTTATTTATTTTGGACACATAAAAGTACCATTCAGCTAATAGTTAATTGTTTAGATAACGCCAAGATAATTGCGTACGAGTTCCACGGTAGAACACGTCTGCTTTCTCTGTTGGAAATGAAAGAGTATGAGACAAAGGCACAGGTACACAAGATAGTGATCGAATGTGGGCTTCATGCTTGTGCTATAGTACTATCGTCGTTCGCTGGCCTGTCGATCGATATTATTATTGATAGCGGGACTTCTTGTCCCAAGATACTAATACTGGTGGTAATGACGGGCTAGGGGTATTTGTGTGGTCCTGAACCAGAGTCGTCACATCCCCTCTTTACTTCCGGGGGTAAAACTTAACAGCTCCGTTCCAACTCGTCTTCAATGTGGAATCGCTGGCGATGGCGTAGGTCTGCGGAGCGTCTCTCTTCGATGGCATGCCCTGGTAGCAGGTCATGGGGTACGTTTCTAGTCCATCCCTCCGGAAGAGGATTTAATCTTGGTCGTCGGGGCGATGACAGGGGTGTCGATAGAGTTCTCCGTTTTGATGGTGAAGTCAGGGAACTTCTTTTGCTTTTCGTGGACCTACTGTAACTTCCCTTGTAACCACTTGCACTGTTGGCTGTGTGAGACTCTATAGCTGTGTACCGAACCAATCTTGACTAAACGACGCTTCCGGTGGCCGGGGCACGGACCACGTTCGGAGACGGGAGGGCGACCACTTTATATAGTCTGTCGAATTTCGGCTTTGGATGATCGGTTGTTTCGCGAGTTAACATATCCCTTTTCTCCGGCCATCCAATACTGCAAAGAGAGACAACACCGAGCCAAAAACAAGGGACTGAGAACCGACCGAAAGTTCAACGAAGATCGCCAATACGAACTCGGACGAAGACGCATTTGGGAGAAGCAAACAACTTTTTTAATAAAGAGATCATTCTTATTTCATACCCCGAACTGCTCAGTTGTTTTTTTGAAAGCCTCCCTCGGCCACTGGATTGTAACTCGCGCAGCTTTCACGAAATATCTGGGTCGTTGGGGCGATGCCCGAGTTGTCGATAAAGTTCTCCGTGTTCGATGGTGATGTCTGGGAACTTTTGTGGCTCTTCGCGGATCTCCTGTAAACAATTGCACTGGTGGCTGTCGTGTGTGAGCATCTTTAGGTGCTCCACCTGCGGCGGAAGTGCATCTCGCGATACTTCCTGTTGGACTCTCGGTAATTAGTCCGGTCTCGGTAATTAGGCAAAGTCCTCGAGTTAACAACTGAGCTTCGGGATACCCAATCCGATTTCTCGCTGATCAAGTGTCTCAGGTAGGCCAGCTTCGCTTGTTCCTGGTTCATCCGCAGGCTTGCTCTCATCAAACGAGCAACCTTGTACCAGGGCTAAAGTGGAACTATGGAGTCTGTGTAAATGCTCTGTGCATTCCTGTTCCAGTAAGGCGTCAACATATTCGTCTATGATTCCTTGCATTACCTTCTTCGTGAAGTAGAGCTGTTTGATCGGTCGGCCGTCTCTCATGGTTATTCGGTGCTCGATGGATTACCATTGTATAAGCAAACGCTTTTTAATAAAAACTCGCAGAATTTCAATTGTCTATGTTCTCGCGAATCGATAGAAATTTACAAGACTAATAAAATTATGAAAAATATCGACAAAGTTTTTAAAAATGTGGACGTGTCAGTTTTGGACGGTTTTAGGGCGTTAGAGTGGGCGTGGCGAACCGATTTTTTCGCAAATCTATAGACTAATACAAATATGAAAATGAAGAGTGAATGCTTAGTCGAGTTCCCCGACTATCAGATACCCGTTACTCAGCAAGTATAAGTGCGAGGGCGGGATATCGATAGACATTAAGGATATTATATCCTGTTATCCTTTAGATGTTTTTCTGGAGCATAGCTCCGTTTATTTTTATCGTGAAGCTCGTATCAGTTGTAAAACTCGACTGATTCTTAAAGCTAATACAATATTCCTCTTAGGCTATGAAGTGCGCCTTAGTTACCAAATTGCCTTAGGTCAACACGGTGGGAGGCTACGATGGGCGTCCATACACTTATCTATGTATATATGTATCCTTATATTTAATTGTATAGATGATTTATTTATGCGATAATGTAAACGATCGACTGTTCAAGTAGATGGTACTACTCACAATGATAAAGCTTTATTGAAAAACAATTATGTATGCTTCTATCGTTACACGCTAGAGCTTTTTATCCCGTTAGTCGATGCTCACAAAGTAGAGAAGAAAGCTGTTTTTAGATTTGATTATGTATGTCACTATTGATATTCTTCGGTGCTTATGATACCGTTCGTTGATATCCACAGAGTAGAGATAAGTTCGTGATGAAGACAAGGTTGTCGCTGTTATGGTAACTCCTGGCCCGTAACGAATGTATGGGTTGAACGAGGATCACTGGCCTGTTGTTTGGAACATCTGTAGGTATAAGTGTTAGTACACTGGCGACGATAATCTGCACATAGTTTGAGTTTTTAATGCTGCAAATTGTGCTTGCTTGTCCAGGAATAGGGTATTTGCGGCATGATGAAGATCAAATTTTTGACTTTTAAAATACTTGGACTGTTAATAATATCTTAATATCTTGTCCCTGTTAGACTTAACTTCCACTTAACATTTATTGTAGTTTATTTTGGTATGTATTTTGTTTAACTTAATTTTGTTTATGTTTTCGAATAGGTTTGAATTATAGCTTTTCTGATTTGTTTATTTTTATTTGTTCAATTGAAGACTTTTGTTGGTAGACTTAAGTAATTACATAGGTAGTTTGTTTACAGATAATGAAATAATCTTAATGTTAATAATAATTTTAATTAATAAAATTTCTTTTTGCTTTAATATTGGTATTTAAAAAGGAATTTCATTATTCCTGAATTGTATCTTACTTCTAACAATCCGTACAGTTTTTCGGTATTTAGTGTAGTGACATTTTAGAATCTTTAATGTTTCTAAAAAAATTTTTTTTTTTATTTTTGCTTTTAGATAAGTTTGAATTTTAAACTTAATAGTTTCCTCCTTTTTTGTGTTTAACGTAAACTTTTCCACATTTATTAAGGTTACACTTATACTAATATTATTTATATTAACAATTTTATTTAAACTAAATGTATTATGTCTCTTTTTTTATTGTTTTTAATAATTCAAGTTTATTTGTTTTTATTTTTTATTTTGTTGTCAGTTTAAAGTCTTATTTCGTTTAGGTCGTGTTCGATGTTAATGTGGAATCTGGATCTGTAATGTTGCTACCCTTATTGACTATTCTATTAATATTCCTTCTTATCTTTGATTTATGAAGTTTTTGGTTTTTCTTAGTTAGTAACGTTGGGCCTGCGTCAGCGTGAACTATTTGTTGAGTGAATCTTGCCGTTAATTTATTGCTTCTATTTTCTTTTCTGTATATAGTTTGATTTGGGGTAACCGGGAGTGGTTCGTGTCTATCCTCGTAAAGTTTTTGTATTTTAGTTATTTTTGCCTGGTCTACTCGATCCTTAATTTTAGGGTAAAGGTCCTTAGGAAATGTATTTAATTTAGTCAAATAGTCATGATAGTTATCAAATTTAATATTTTTATTAAAAAGATGGGTTCTTCTTGAGAAAAGTTCTAATGGAGTTAATTTAGTAGCAGAATGGACTGCGTTATTATAACTGATTAATGTTTCTGATAAAATTTCTTCGTGATTACATTCGAGCCTTTCTTTGGACTTTCGATCTATAATGATTCTATAGATTTCGCTCAGTGTGGAATGCAACCGTTCGACTATAGCATTGCTTGAAGTTTGCTGAAACAAAGTAGTGTGTAAATCTATATTATATTGTGAAGAAGTATGACCATATATCTTCATTTGTAGACGCGTACATCCAAAGCTTCATATTTTCTGCACATGTTGCAGTTATTGTAGAGCCTTCCTGTTGGAATATACTATTCAACCTACAAAAATAACGTTAAACAACACTACTTTATATTTGAATGGTATATATGGTATACTTTATGAATGGCCACACTTTTTATTTGTTTCCTTCTTCTCTTTCTCTTTTGCTGAGAGTGGGTCGTGGTGCTGGTGTTGCAGTTGAAAATAACTTAAAATATAAAACATAAAACTCAAACACAAACTTGACTATTTATTTGGGCCTGCGTCAGCGTGAACTATTTGTTGAGTGAATCTTGCCGTTAATTTATTGCTTCTATTTTCTTTTCTGTATATAGTTTGATTTGGGGTAACCGGGAGTGGTTCGTGTCTATCCTCGTAAAGTTTTTGTATTTTAGTTATTTTTGCCTGGTCTACTCGATCCTTAATTTTAGGGTAAAGGTCCTTAGGAAATGTATTTAATTTAGTCAAATAGTCATGATAGTTATCAAATTTAATATTTTTATTAAAAAGATGGGTTCTTCTTGAGAAAAGTTCTAATGGAGTTAATTTAGTAGCAGAATGGACTGCGTTATTATAACTGATTAATGTTTCTGATAAAAGTTCTTCGTGATTACATTCGAGCCTTTCTTTGGACTTTCGATCTATAATGATTCTATAGATTTCGCTCAGTGTGGAATGCAACCGTTCGACTATAGCATTGCTTGAAGTTTGCTGAAACAAAGTAGTGTGTAAATCTATATTATATTGTGAAGAAGTATGACCATATATCTTCATTTGTAGACGCGTACATCCAAAGCTTCATATTTTCTGCACATGTTGCAGTTATTGTAGAGCCTTCCTGTTGGAATATACTATTCAACCTACAAAAATAACGTTAAACAACACTACTTTATATTTGAATGGTATATATGGTATACTTTATGAATGGCCACACTTTTTATTTGTTTCCTTCTTCTCTTTCTCTTTTGCTGAGAGTGGGTCGTGGTGCTGGTGTTTCAGTCGAAAATAACTTAAAATATAAAACATAAAACTCAAACACAAACTTGACTATTTATTTATTTATTAAGAAAGGAAATATAAATTATAAACTACAACAGGTTATGGGCCCAGTCCATGCCTAATAAACAATTAAATTGTGAATTAAAGATTGTGAAAATAAATTGTGAAATAGCATTTTTTCACATTCTTGTGAAATTAATTCCTTCTCAGAATTTGAGTGAAAAATGGACAAGGCTAAACGTAATATTAAGCCGTTTGATGGCGAGAAGTACGCGATTTGGAAATTTAGAATTAGGGCTCTTTTAGCCGAGCAAGATCTGCTTAAAGTAGTTGATGGTTTAATGCCTAACGAGGTAGATGACTCCTGGAAAAAGGCAGAGCGTTGTGCAAAAAGTACAATAATAGAGTACCTAAGCGACTCGTTTTTAAATTTCGCAACAAGCGACATTACGGCGCGTCAGATTCTTGAGAATTTGGACGCCGTTTATGAACGAAAAAGTTTGGCGTCGCAACTGGCGCTGCGAAAACGCTTGCTTTCTCTGAAGCTATCGAGTGAGATGTCACTATTAAGCCAATTTCATATTTTTGACGAACTTATAAGTGAATTGTTGGCAGCTGGTGCAAAAATAGAAGAGATGGATAAAATTTCTCATCTACTGATCACATTGCCTTCGTGTTACGATGGAATTATTACAGCGATAGAGACATTATCTGAAGAAAATTTGACATTGGCGTTTGTGAAAAATAGATTGCTGGATCAAGAAATTAAAATTAAAAATGACCACAACGATACAAGCAAGAAAGTTATGAACGCGATCGTGCACAACAAAAATAACACTTATAAAAATAATTTGTTTAAAAATCGGGTAACTAAACCAAAGAAAATATTCAAGGGAAATTCAAAGTATAAAGTCAAGTGTCACCACTGTGGCAGAGAAGGCCACATTAAAAAAGACTGCTTCCATTATAAAAGAATATTAAATAATAAAAATAAAGAAAATGAAAAACAAGTTCAAACTGCAACATCACACGGCATTGCGTTTATGGTAAAAGAAGTGAATAATACTTCAGTGATGGATAACTGCGGGTTTGTCCTTGATTCTGGTGCTAGTGACCATCTTATAAATGATGAGTCGCTGTATACCGACAGTGTGGAGGTTGTGCCTCCACTTAAGATTGCAGTGGTCAAGCAAGGCGAATTTATTTATGCCACTAAGCGTGGTATTGTCCGACTACGGAATGACCATGAGATTACACTGGAGGATGTACTCTTTTGTAAGGAAGCTGCTGGTAATTTGATGTCCGTAAAGCGTCTCCAAGAGGCAGGAATGTCGATCGAATTTGACAAAAGCGGTGTAACCATTTCGAAAAATGGGTTAATGGTTGTCAAAAATTCAGGTATGTTAAACAATGTACCTGTGATCAATTTTCAAGCATATTCTATAAATGCTAAGCATAAAAATAATTTTCGTTTATGGCATGAGAGGTTTGGCCATATAAGCGATGGCAAATTATTAGAAATAAAACGAAAGAATATGTTTAGTGATCAAAGTCTTCTAAACAACTTAGAGTTATCATGTGAAATTTGTGAACCCTGTTTAAATGGTAAACAGGCAAGACTTCCTTTTAAACAATTGAAAGATAAGACCCATATTAAAAGACCACTTTTTGTAGTACACTCAGATGTCTGTGGGCCTATTACTCCAGTTACTTTAGATGATAAAAATTATTTTGTGATCTTTGTTGATCAGTTTACACATTATTGTGTAACTTATTTAATTAAATATAAATCTGATGTGTTTCAAGATTTTGTAGCCAAGAGTGAAGCTCATTTTAATTTAAAGGTTGTGTATTTATACATTGACAATGGTAGAGAATACTTGTCAAATGAGATGAGACAATTTTGTGTTAAGAAAGGAATTTCTTATCACTTAACAGTGCCACATACACCTCAGTTAAATGGTGTTTCTGAGAGAATGATAAGAACCATTACGGAAAAAGCTCGAACCATGGTTAGTGGTGCAAAACTAGATAAAAGCTTTTGGGGCGAAGCAGTATTAACTGCTACTTATTTAATCAACAGAATTCCTAGCAGAGCACTAGTTGATAGTTCAAAGACCCCATATGAGATGTGGCACAATAAGAAGCCATACTTAAAACATTTGAGAGTGTTTGGTGCACCTGTTTATGTGCATATTAAAAACAAACAAGGAAAGTTTGATGATAAATCATTTAAAAGTATTTTTGTGGGCTATGAACCCAATGGTTTTAAGTTGTGGGATGCTGTAAATGAAAAATTTATTGTCGCAAGAGATGTTGTTGTCGATGAAACCAATATGGTTAATTCTAGAGCTGTTAAATTTGAAACAGTGTTCCTGAGAGATAGTAAGGAAAGTGAAAATAAAAATTTTCCGAATGACAGTAGGAAAATAATACAAACAGAATTCCCGAATGAGAGTAAGGAATGCGACAACATACAATTCCTGAAAGATAGTAAGGAAAGTGAAAATAAAAATTTTCCGAATGACAGTAGGAAAATAATACAAACAGAATTCCCGAATGAGAGTAAGGAATGCGACAACATACAATTCCTGAAAGATAGTAAGGAAAGTAATAAATATTTTCTGAATGAGAGTAAGAAAAGAAAGCGAGATGATCACCTGAATGAAAGTAAGGGATCAGGCATCCCGAATGAGAGTAGGGAAAGTGAAACAGCAGAGCACTTAAAAGAAATTGGAATTGATAATCCAACTAAAAATGATGGCATAGAAATTATTAATAGAAGAAGTGAGAGATTAAAGACTAAGCCTCAGATATCCTATAATGAAGAGGATAATAGTCTAAATAAAGATGTTCTAAATGCTCACACTATATTTAACGATGTCCCAAATTCATTTGATGAAATTCAATATAGGGATGATAAATCTTCTTGGGAAGAAGCCATCAATACAGAGTTAAATGCTCATAAAATTAATAATACTTGGACAATTACAAAAAGGCCTGAAAACAAAAATATTGTAGATAGCAGATGGGTATTTTCTGTTAAATATAATGAACTTGGAAATGCAATTAGATACAAAGCTAGATTGGTTGCACGAGGATTCACTCAAAAATACCAAATAGACTATGAAGAGACATTTGCTCCTGTAGCTAGAATTTCAAGTTTCCGATTTATATTGTCATTAGCAATACAGTATAAGTTGAAAGTCCATCAAATGGATGTAAAAACAGCTTTCTTAAATGGCACCTTAAAAGAGGAAATTTATATGAGACTTCCTCAAGGTATATCGTGTAATAGTGACAATGTGTGTAAATTGAATAAGGCAATTTACGGACTCAAGCAAGCGGCTAGATGCTGGTTTGAAGTATTTGAGCAAGCATTGAAAGCGTGTGAGTTTGTAAACTCTTCAGTTGATCGCTGTATATATATTTTAGACAAAGGTAACATAAATGAAAACATATATGTATTATTATATGTAGATGATGTGGTTATAGCTACAGGAGATATGACAAGAATGAATAACTTCAAAAGGTATTTAATGGAAAAGTTTAGAATGACTGACCTAAATGAAATAAAACATTTTATTGGAATTAGGATAGAAATGCATGAAGATAAAATCTATTTAAGCCAATCTGCATATGTTAAAAAAATTTTAAGTAAATTTAACATGGAAAATTGTAATGCAGTTAGTACTCCTTTACCTAGTAAAATAAATTATGAATTACTTAATTCAGATGAAGACTGCAATACCCCATGCCGTAACCTCATAGGATGTTTAATGTACATAATGCTTTGTACACGCCCAGATTTAACTACTGTAGTAAATATCTTGAGCAGATATAGTAGCAAAAATAACTCCGAGTTATGGCAGAACTTAAAAAGAGTTCTTAGATATTTGAAGGGCACTATCGATATGAAATTGATTTTTAAAAAGAACTTGGCATTTGAAAATAAAATTATTCGTTATGTGGATTCTGATTGGGGTGGTAGTGAAATTGATAGAAAAAGTACAACAGGGTATTTATTCAAAATGTTTGATTTTAATCTCATTTGTTGGAATACAAAGAGACAGAACTCAGTAGCAGCCTCATCAACTGAAGCTGAGTATATGGCCCTATTTGAAGCCGTGAGAGAAGCTCTATGGCTTACATTTTTATTAACTAGTATTAACATTAAACTAGAAAACCCCATTAAAATTTACGAAGACAATCAAGGCTGTATTAGCATAGCAAACAACCCCTCATGTCATAAACGAGCTAAACATATTGATATTAAATATCATTTTGCCAGAGAGCAAGTTCAGAATAATGTGATTTGTCTTGAGTATATTCCTACAGAGAATCAACTGGCTGACATATTTACAAAACCGTTGCCTGCTGCGAGATTTGTGGAGTTACGAGACAAATTGGGTTTGCTGCAAGACGACCAATCGAATGCTGAATGAAATTTTTATATATATTTTTCAAATTTAAATTCCTGTAAACATATTTTGTTACAATGATCTGATCGGGTTTTTCTGGGTTTTCCCCGTATCCTCGCAGCAAATGCTGGATCAGTTAACACTTCCCAGAATGCACACCACCCACATTTGATAGTTACTAATGAATATTATTGTTATGTTTTTAATTATAGACGTTATTTTTGAGGGGGCGTGTTGGAATATACTATTCAACCTACAAAAATAACGTTAAACAACACTACTTTATATTTGAATGGTATATATGGTATACTTTATGAATGGCCACACTTTTTATTTGTTTCCTTCTTCTCTTTCTCTTTTGCTGAGAGTGGGTCGTGGTGCTGGTGTTGCAGTTGAAAATAACTTAAAATATAAAACAAAATACTCAAACACAAACTTGACTATTTATTTATTTATTAAGAAAGGAAATATAAATTATAAACTACAACACTTCCAACTGAGCTGCTTTCCGTACATCGTATCGGCCGTTTCTTTTTACCTTAGTTACTTCATATGGCCCGAGAAAACTGCTAACTAGTTTTTTATAAATATCTTGAGTCTTCAGTATGTTCCTTAACCTTCGTGACCATTTTCCGATTGGCCTTTTGCTGCAACAGCCTCTCCTTGCCCTGCTCTTCTAGGTTGGCGATCTTGGCCTCTAGCGTGGCGATTGTCGCCTTTAGTGCGCTGTGCTGTCTCGATTTCGGCAAGCTTAGCCTTCAGCTAATTTTTTTGGCGTTCGAACAGAGCGCGCCCGTTTTCGTTCTTCTGAGAGTTCGATTTTTCGTTCGCCAACTCAGTAGTCAGCTCCTCCTCAAAAGTGGCAATGTGGGCTTCCAATCGGCGCTTCTCGTCGATCATTAAGGAGCCCTTGCTGGCATTGTTGGCAATTTCTTCGGCCAATTCGTCACGCTACGTTTCAGCAGCACGTCGCGCCCTTTCTGAGCTGGCCAGATCTTCAGCTGTACTACAGCTGTACTACATTGGCCTCCAGGGCCTTGACCTTGCGCTCGGCTTCCTTGCTCAACGCCTGTAGTTCCTCCTTGGCGGCCTTTGCTTCCTCGGCGTCGCGCAGCGCGTCATTGACTTGTGCTTCAGTTTCTTTACTACGACGACTCGACTGGCAAAGTTCGATGAAGATTTGCGCACAATGCCATCTTGTTTTCTGATCGACTCGGATTCCACAGCTGAGTGACGGCTTAGCACGATCTTCATCGACACCGGACATTCAGCGACGTTTTCGGCTGGCTTGTACTCTGCTATCGTTGACTCGATCATCGGCTTGTACTGTGGAGAAGCACATATGTTACTACCAGTCTCAACAATATTGTACATACTTACCTCTTTTGATTCGGCGCATTCCGGCCGCGCTAACGCCTTTGTAAAGAGGCAATTTGGAGATATATGACCGCTGCCTGCACATTTAAAACATTTTGTTTTTTCCTTGCAGTCTTTTCTCATGTGTTCATTAGAGCCGCAGTTGTAGCAACGAATACTTTTTTCATCGGTTATATTTTTTCTGCCACCACTGTATTGCATTTGCGGTTTTTCGATAACACACTTGCTCTCGTACAACTCATATTTTTGAAACAGTTCGCTGTAGGATTTGCTGCCGTACAATGCAAATTTGAACTCGCTTTTAATATATACAGCCCGTCAACTATATAAGCGATAAAAGACGCAACATCGACTTGTCCAAGCGCTGCAATTTTTTTCATTGTTAGCATGTATTTGTGAATGCTTTCGTCGCTCTTCTTCATCCTGTGCGTCAACTTTGCATGTACATCGGCACTTTTCGACGCGCGCTTCAAGTCGCCAATTTGGGAATTTTTAAATTGCTCATATGTGCTCACCAACTCTGACTCCAGAAACAACTTGGCCATTTTAACCATTTTTCCTCGTGCCTACACATATCGTTGTTCTTCCATAAGCTCATATCCATCTGCATTCAGCTCAAAATTTTTAAGCCAAATCTCCTCTGGGATGCTGATGCCATCGAAGTCGGCTACAATTTTTGCAAAATTGTCTGTTACTTTCGGCTCTTTCTGGGTAATTTCATCAGCTTGAATCTTATGAGTAAGCAGCTGAATTATTTGTTGTAGACTTTTATTACCCTCTGCTTGCATCTCTTTGGTCTGCACAGACTTCTGTGACTTTCTCTCCTCCTCACTCATGCTTTCGTATTCGCACGCTTTTAGAAATTTTAGACCGACGCTATCTGCACTTTACAAATGGGTCAACTTTTTATTGTTTTATCGGTTGAGGCCCCAAATGTTGATTATCTTAGTAATATTTTGATATTATAATAGTTTGCTTATTATATTTGGTATTTAATAAAAAGATGTCTCTTTCCAACACTTTTTGATTACTCCGGACACGACAACTTTCCGCTTGATATTTTTCCTGCACAACTTTCAACTCGCTTTGTTCTTCTTCGACTCCTCTATGCTTGTCCTTTTTCTTATAACTCCTTCTTCCTCTTCTACCTGCGCTCACGTTTTGCTATTATTATCGATCATCGCATATCGATAACTATCGTTATATATATATACTAATAATAAATAAAATTAAAATATGTACACAGTGATAAGGTTTCCTTCGGCAACATCAAGAAAGCGTGTAAAATATAATATATTGTCCAGCGCCAAGATCTGATGTCGCGCCACAGTGGCGACGCGACGCTTGATGCAGTGTTCGGTTGAATTCTTTTTGCACAGCACGCATTCCACACCACGCAATAAAAATTAATTCAAGAAATATATGTATTGAAAAAAATTAACAAAAATAAAATTAGAGAAAACAAAAAAAAAGGAGAAACAACACACAAACAACTTAACGCCTACTGTTGTCACATGTTCACTAACCTCTAAAATATACTTTATTAAACATATATTTAATTCATGCCATCCGATCCGGCCATTTACCCTTCGGCATTCTCTTCGGACTGGGGGGGAAGAGTTAACATACTCTCTCCCCCTCCGGCCATCCAGTACTGCAAAGAGAGACAACACCGACCCAACAACAAGGTACTGAGAACGGACCGAAAGTTCAACGAAGATCGCCAATACGAACTCGGACGAAGACGCATTTGGGAAAATCATACAACTTTTGTAATAAAGAGATCATTCTCATTTTATACCCCAAACTGCTCAGTTGTTTTTTAAAGCTTTCCTGCCTCGGGCACTGGATTGTAACTCGCGCAGCTTTCACGAAATATCTGGGTCGTTGGGGAGATGCCCGAGGTGTCGATAAAGTTCTCCGTGTTCGATGGTGATGTCTGGGAACTTTTGTGGCTCTTCGCGGATCTCCTGTAACCACTTGCACTGGTTGATCGGTTGGCTGCCGTGTGTGAGCATCTTTAGGTGCTCCACCGTCTGTCGAGACAAAACGTCGGCCACCACGTTGGTTTTGCGGCGAAAGTGCATCTCGCGATCCTGACTCTTGGTAATTACGGCGATCAAAGTCCTCGAGTTCACAACTGAGCTTCGAGATACCCAATCCGATTTGTCGCTGATCAAGTGTCTCAGGTAGGTCAGCTTCGCTTGTTCCTGGTTCATTTGCACGCTTGCTCTCCTCAAACGAGCAACTTGCGCAGGTTATCCATGTGTTCTTCTAGGCTGGCTTCTATATCGATGATTGGTGGGTACGCGTCCGGTACTGTTTTCGCGTTCAGCTCTTGATAGTGGCCAGTCTTTTTCCATACCAGGGCTAAAGTGGCACTATGGAGGCTGTGTAAATGTTCTGTGCATTCCTGTTCTTGTAAGGCGTCAACATATTCTGTTTTATATAGCTGTTTGATCGGTCGGACGTCTCTCATGGTTATTTGGTGATCGTCTATGTTGGGTACTCCCGTCATGCCTTCGAAATTTGCCAGCTGCTTATTGAGGAACGCTTGGGCACGTGGCGCGGTCGAGAAGTCGTTTTCCTGGCGAGGAAAACTCGTTGTCTCTGAGTCCCTTTTTCTGCGGTATGTTGTCCTCGTAGGGCGTCTGTGGCTTCCTCTGAGTCGGGGTCGTCATGGGTCGCTCCTATGTTGTTCTCCTTCGGCGTTTCCCGACATTCTCTGTCGTGTCCTTTGTGGTTTCTCCTGTCGTTGGTCTCTGGTACTCCTCCACCCTTCCGTAGCCCAAGGTAATCCCGGTAATTTGGTAGTGTCCTCCGTCGTCCTCTAGTTGCACTCGTATCATGGTCGTTCCGTGGTCGTGCGAAAAAAGAGTTGTCTGCGACGGAGGTAGCAACCAACTGAAAATCATGCTCCAAACAACACCTTACCGACGCCACCCGCAAAACTAAGCCCCTGAAACCAGATGCCAACTGTGCGCAAACATTAAAAAAAAATTCGTCATCTTTTTTTAAGTCTGAATCGTGAAGAATCGGAAGAATCGGAAAATGTGTTCCAATGACTCCAGAAAGGGAAATGGATTACCATTGTATAAGCATACGCTTTTTAATAAGAACTCACCGAATTTCAATTGTCTACGTTCTCGCGAATCGATAGAAATTTACAAGACTAATAAAATTATGAAAAATATCGAAAAAGTTTTTAAAAATGTGGGCGTGTCAGTTTTGGACGGTTTTAGGGCGTTAGAGTGTGCGTGGCGTTTTTTTTCGCAAATCTATAGACTAATACAAATATGAAAATTAAGAGAGAATGCTTAGTCGAGCTTAGCCGACAATCAGATACCCGTTACTTAGCAAGTAGGAATGCGAAGGCGGGATATCGATAGACATTAAGGATGTTATAGGTAAAATCCTTTAGATGTTTTTCTGGAGCATAGCTCCGTTTATTTTTATCGTAAAGCTCGTATCAGTTTTAAAACTCGACTGATTCTTAAAGCTAATACAATATTCCTCTTAGGCTATGAAGTGCGCCTTAGTTACCAAATTGCCTTAGGTCGACACGGTGGGAGGCTACGATGGGCGTCCATACACTTATCTATGTACATATGTATCCTTCTTATATTTAATTGTGTAGATGATTTATTTATGCGATAATGTAAACGATCGACTGTTCAAGAAGATGGTACAACACACAACGATAAAGCTTTATTAACAAACAATTATGTACGCTTCAATGGTTACACGCTAGAGCTTTTTATCCCGTTAGTCGATGCTCACAAAGTAGAGAAGAAAGCTGTGGCCATTAACTCCTCAAAGTCAGCCTGTGTAACTTTTTCCCTGCGACCCGGAACCTGCACAGATCTGACCTTCAATGGAAGCCCTATCACCAATGCTAGATCGCACTGCTACCTAGGAGTTCATCTAGATCGGAGACTGACCTGGGGGGCCCACATCACGTCGGTCAAATCAAAGTCACTGGCGAAGCTAAAAAAGCTCGACTGGCTCTTCCACTCCAGCAAACTTCAAATGAGCTCTAAGGCTCTTTTAATCAAAGCCATTCTCGCTCCAACGTGGAGTTATGCCATCCAGGTGTGGGGAACTGCCGCCAAATCCCAGCTTAATAGGCTCCGTGTGGTCCAGTCAAGAGCTGCACGTCACGCATCTGGGCTCCCCTGGTACGTGACGAACATAGTCATCGAAAGAGATCTGAAAGTTACCCTTCTTGGGGATCAGATTAATTTCCACAGCAGCCGTTATGCCGACAGGCTTATGGCCCACCCGAACCGACTAGCAACTATCCTAGCTGATCCCATCTCTCTCCGAAGACTGAAGAGGGTACACCCCAGCGATCTCCTTACCCGGAGGATAACATAACATATTACATTTTCTTTTGTACTTTATAATTAAGATACCACTTGGTCTCATTTATCTTTATCACACATTAGGTTAAGTTCAGAGGAATTACTGAACGATTCCTTTTGAAATCTTAATAAATAGAATTAGTTACTCCAAAAAAAAAAAAAAATAGATTTGATTATGTATGTCACTATTGATATTCTTCGGTGCTTATGATACCGTTCGTTGATATCCACAGAGTAGAGATAAGTTCGTGATGAAGACAAGGTTGTCGCTGTTATGGTAACTCCTGGCCCGTAACGAATGTTTGGGTTGAACGAGGATCACTGGCCTGTTGTTTGGAACATCTGTAGGTATAAGTGTTAGTACACTGGCGACGATAATCTGCACATAGTTTGAGTTTTTAATGCTGCAAATTGTGCTTGCTTGTCCAGGAATAGGGTATTTGCGGCATGATGAAGATCAAATTTTTGACTTTTAAAATACTTGGACTGTTAATAATATCTTAATATCTTGTCCCTGTTAGACTTAACTTCCACTTAACATTTATTGTAGTTTATTTTGGTATGTATTTTGTTTAACTTAATTTTGTTTATGTTTTCGAATAGGTTTGAATTATAGCTTTTCTGATTTGTTTATTTTTATTTGTTCAATTGAAGACTTTTGTTGATAGACTTAAGTAATTACATAGGTAGTTTGTTTACAGATAATGAAATAATCTTAATGTTAATAATAATTTTAATTAATAAAATTTCTTTTTGCTTTAATATTGGTATTTAAAAAGGAATTTCATTATTCCTGAATTGTATCTTACTTCTAACAATCCGTACAGTTTTTCGGTATTTAGTGTAGTGACATTTTAGAATCTTTAATGTTTCTAAAAAAATTTTTTTTTATTTTTGCTTTTAGATTAATTTGAATTTTAAACTTAATAGTTTCCTCCTTTTTTGTGTTTAACGTAAACTTTTCCACATTTATTAAGGTTACACTTATACTAATATTATTTATATTAACAATTTTATTTAAACTAAATGTATTATGTCTCTTTTTTTATTGTTTTTAATAATTCAAGTTTATTTGTTTTTATTTTTTATTTTGTTGTCAGTTTAAAGTCTTATTTCGTTTAGGTCGTGTTCGATGTTAATGTGGAATCTGGATCTGTAATGTTGCTACCCTTATTGACTATTCTATTAATATTCCTTCTTATCTTTGATTTATGAAGTTTTTGGTTTTTCTTAGTTAGTAACGTTGGGCCTGCGTCAGCGTGAACTATTTGTTGAGTGAATCTTGCCGTTAATTTATTGCTTCTATTTTCTTTTCTGTATATAGTTTGATTTGGGGTAACCGGGAGTGGTTCGTGTCTATCCTCGTAAAGTTTTTGTATTTTAGTTATTTTTGCCTGGTCTACTCGATCCTTAATTTTAGGGTAAAGGTCCTTAGGAAATGTATTTAATTTAGTCAAATAGTCATGATAGTTATCAAATTTAATATTTTTATTAAAAAGATGGGTTCTTCTTGAGAAAAGTTCTAATGGAGTTAATTTAGTAGCAGAATGGACTGCGTTATTATAACTGATTAATGTTTCTGATAAAATTTCTTCGTGATTACATTCGAGCCTTTCTTTGGACTTTCGATCTATAATGATTCTATAGATTTCGCTCAGTGTGGAATGCAACCGTTCGACTATAGCATTGCTTGAAGTTTGCTGAAACAAAGTAGTGTGTAAATCTATATTATATTGTGAAGAAGTATGACCATATATCTTCATTTGTAGACGCGTACATCCAAAGCTTCATATTTTCTGCACATGTTGCAGTTATTGTAGAGCCTTCCAACTGAGCTGCTTTCCGTACATCGTATCGGCCGTTTCTTTTTCCCTTAGTTACTTCATATGGCCCGAGAAAACTGCTAACTAGTTTTTTATAAATATCTTGAGTCTTCAGTATGTTCCTTAACCTTCGTGACCATTTTCCGATTGGCCTTTTGCTGCAACAGCCTCTCCTTGCCCTGCTCTTCTAGGTTGGCAATCTTGGCCTCTAGCGTGGCGATTGTCGCCTTTAGTGCGCTGTGCTGTCTCGATTTCGGCAAGCTTAGCCATCAGCTAATTGTTTTGGCGTTCGAACAGAGCGCGCCCGTTTTCGTTCTTCTGAGAGTTCGATTTTTCGTTCGCCAACTCAGTAGTCAGCTCCTCCTCAAAAGTGGCAATGTGGGCTTCCAATCGGCGCTTCTCGTCGATCATTAAGGAGCCCTTGCTGGCATTGTTGGCAATTTCTTCGGCCAATTCGTCACGCTACGTTTCAGCAGCACGTCGCGCCCTTTCTGAGCTGGCCAGATCTTCAGCTGTACTACAGCTGTACTACATTGGCCTCCAGGGCCTTGACCTTGCGCTCGGCTTCCTTGCTCAACGCCTGTAGTTCCTTCTTGGCGGCCTTTGCTTCCTCGGCGTCGCGCAGCGCGTCATTGACTTGTGCTTCAGTTTCTTTACTACGACGACTCGACTGGCAAAGTTCGATGAAGATTTGCGCACAATGCCATCTTGTTTTCTGATCGACTCGGATTCCACAGCTGAGTGACGGCTTAGCACGATCTTCATCGACACCGGACATTCAGCGACGTTTTCGGCTGGCTTGTACTCTGCTATCGTTGACTCGATCATCGGCTTGTACTGTGGAGAAGCACATATGTTACTACCAGTCTCAACAATATTGTACATACTTACCTCTTTTGATTCGGCGCATTCCGGCCGCGCTAACGCCTTTGTAAAGAGGCAATTTGGAGATATATGACCGCTGCCTGCACATTTAAAACATTTTGTTTTTTCCTTGCAGTCTTTTCTCATGTGTTCATTAGAGCCGCAGTTGTAGCAACGAATACTTTTTTCATCGGTTATATTTTTTCTGCCACCACTGTATTGCATTTGCGGTTTTTCGATAACACACTTGCTCTCGTACAACTCATATTTTTGCAACAGTTCGCTGTAGGATTTGCTGCCGTACAATGCAAATTTGAACTCGCTTTTAATATATAGAGCCCGTCAACTATATAAGCGATAATAGACGCAACATCGACTTGTCCAAGCGCTGCAATTTTTTTCATTGTTAGCATGTATTCGTGAATGCTTTCGTCGCTCTTCTTCATCCTGTGCGTCAACTTTGCATGTACATCGGCACTTTTCGACGCGCGCTTCAAGTCGCCAATTTGGGAATTTTTAAATTGCTCATATGTGCTCACCAACTCTGACTCCAGAAACAACTTGGCCATTTTAACCATTTTTCCTCGTGCCTACACATATCGTTGTTCTTCCATAAGCTCATATCCATCTGCATTCAGCTCAAAATTTTTAAGCCAAATCTCCACTGGGATGCTGATGCCATCGAAGTCGGCTACAATTTTTGCAAAATTGTCTGTTACTTTCGGCTCTTTCTGGGTAATTTCATCAGCTTGAATCTTATGAGTAAGCAGCTGAATTATTTGTTGTAGACTTTTATTACTCTCTGCTTGCATCTCTTTGGTCTGCACAGACTTCTGTGACTTTCTCTCCTCCTCACTCATCCTTTCGTATTCGCACGCTTTTAGAAATTTTAGACCGACGCTATCTGCACTTTACAAATGGGTCAACTTTTTATTGTTTTATCGGTTGAGGCCCCAAATGTTGATTATCTCAGTAATTTTTTGATATTATAATAGTTGCTTATTATATTTGGTATTTAATAAAAAGATGTCTCTTTCCAACACTTTTTGATTACTCCGGACACGACAACTTTCCGCTTGATATTTTTCCTGCACAACTTTCAACTCGCTTTGTTCTTCTTCGACTCCTCTATGCTTGTCCTTTTTCTTATAACTCCTTCTTCCTCTTCTACCTGCGCTCACGTTTTGCTATTATTATCGATCATCGCATATCGATAACTATCGTTATATATATATACTAATAATAAATAAAATTAAAATATGTACACAGTGATAAGGTTTCCTTCGGCAACATCAAGAAAGCGTGTAAAATATAATATATTGTCCAGCGCCAAGATCTGATGTCGCGCCACAGTGGCGACGCGACGCTTGATGCAGTGTTCGGTTGAATTCTTTTTGCACAGCACGCATTCCACACCACGCAATAAAAATTAATTCAAGAAATATATGTATTGAAAAAATTAACAAAAATAAAATTAGAGAAAACAAAAAAAAAGGAGAAACAACACACAAACAACTTACGCCTACTGTTGTCACATGTTCACTAACCTCTAAAATATACTTTATTAAACATATATTTAATTCATGCCATCCGATCCGGCCATTTACCCTTCGGCATTCTCTTCGGACTGGGGGGGAAGAGTTAACATACTCTCTCCCCCTCCGGCCATCCAGTACTGCAAAGAGAGACAACACCGACCCAACAACAAGGTACTGAGAACGGACCGAAAGTTCAACGAAGATCGCCAATACGAACTCGGACGAAGACGCATTTGGGAAAATCATACAACTTTTGTAATAAAGAGATCATTCTCATTTTAGACCCCAAACTGCTCAGATGTTTTTTAAAGCTTTCCTGCCTCGGGCACTGGATTGTAACTCGCGCAGCTTTCACGAAATATCTGGGTCGTTGGGGAGATGCCCGAGGTGTCGATAAAGTTCTCCGTGTTCGATGGTGATGTCTGGGAACTTTTGTGGCTCTTCGCGGATCTCCTGTAACCACTTGCACTGGTTGATCGGTTGGCTGCCGTGTGTGAGCATCTTTAGGTGCTCCACCGTCTGTCGAGACAAAACGTCGGCCACCACGTTGGTTTTGCGGCGAAAGTGCATCTCGCGATCCTGACTCTTGGTAATTACGGCGATCAAAGTCCTCGAGTTCACAACTGAGCTTCGAGATACCCAATCCGATTTGTCGCTGATCAAGTGTCTCAGGTAGGTCAGCTTCGCTTGTTCCTGGTTCATTTGCACGCTTGCTCTCCTCAAACGAGCAACCTGCGCAGGTTATCCATGTGTTCTTCTAGGCTGGCTTCTATATCGATGATTGGTGGGTACGCGTCCGGTACTGTTTTCGCGTTCAGCTCTTGATAGTGGCCAGTCTTTTTCCATACCAGGGCTAAAGTGGCACTATGGAGGCTGTGTAAATGTTCTGTGCATTCCTGTTCTTGTAAGGCGTCAACATATTCTGTTTTATATAGCTGTTTGATCGGTCGGACGTCTCTCATGGTTATTTGGTGATCGTCTATGTTGGGTACTCCCGTCATGCCTTCGAAATTTGCCAGCTGCTTATTGAGGAACGCTTGGGCACGTGGCGCGGTCGAGAAGTCGTTTTCCTGGCGAGGAAAACTCGTTGTCTCTGAGTCCCTTTTTCTGCGGTATGTTGTCCTCGTAGGGCGTCTGTGGCTTCCTCTGATTCGGGGTCGTCATGGGTCGCTCCTATGTTGTTCTCCTTCGGCGTTTCCCGACATTCTCTGTCGTGTCCTTTGTGGTTTCTCCTGTCGTTGGTCTCTGGTACTCCTCCACCCTTCCGTAGCCCAAGGTAATCCCGGTAATTTGGTAGTGTCCTCCGTCGTCCTCTAGTTGCACTCGTATCATGGTCGTTCCGTGGTCGTGCGAAAAAAGAGTTGTCTGCGACGGAGGTAGCAACCAACTGAAAATCATGCTCCAAACAACACCTTACCGACGCCACCCGCAAAACTAAGCCCCTGAAACCAGATGCCAACTGTGCGCAAACATTAAAAAAAAATTCGTCATCTTTTTTTAAGTCTGAATCGTGAAGAATCGGAAGAATCGGAAAATGTGTTCCAATGACTCCAGAAAGGGAAATGGATTACCATTGTATAAGCATACGCTTTTTAATAAAAACTCACCGAATTTCAATTGTCTACGTTCTCGCGAATCGATAGAAATTTACAAGACTAATAAAATTATGAAAAATATCGAAAAAGTTTTTAAAAATGTGGGCGTGTCAGTTTTGGACGGTTTTAGGGCGTTAGAGTGTGCGTGGCGTTTTTTTTTCGCAAATCTATAGACTAATACAAATATGAAAATGAAGAGTGAATGCTTAGTCGAGTTGCCCGACTATCAGATACCCGTTACTCAGCAAGTATAAGTGCGAGGGCGGGATATCGATAGACATTAAGGATATTATATCCTGTTATCCTTTACATGTTTTTCTGGAGCATAGCTCCGTTTATTTTTATCGTGAAGCTCGTATCAGTTGTAAAACTCGACTGATTCTTAAAGCTAATACAATATTCCTCTTAGGCTATGAAGTGCGCCTTAGTTACCAAATTGCCTTAGGTCGACACGGTGGGAGGCTACGATGGGCGTCCATACACTTATCTATGTATATATGTATCCTTATATTTAATTGTATAGATGATTTATTTATGCGATAATGTAAACGATCGACTGTTCAAGTAGATGGTACTACTCACAATGATAAAGCTTTATTGAAAAACAATTATGTATGCTTCTATCGTTACACGCTAGAGCTTTTTATCCCGTTAGTCGATGCTCACAAAGTAGAGAAGAAAGCTGCGACGATAATCTGTATTGTTTATTGAAAAGATGCTCCAAGTGTGGAACACTGACAACCATAATGGGAAGATCCTAATCTTCACCCAAACTCAGCGAATTGAGAGCAAAGGCTGAAAGAGTAAACGCGAAATAAAAAGTCTTGAGCCGCGTGTCCGAACACGAAGAAGTTTTATTTGAAACTGAAACTGATACACATAAAAATGCCAGCTTCACGCGGCTGCTTATTTACTAATATATATACATACATACAGTTCATGTGTATGTATGTATGTTCTCATACAAAATTACATATGCACATGTGGCATTGCTTATATTCAACAGCCTTCCTCAATGCCAACATGTTTACAAAAATTAAAGCAAATTTAACATTTTCATAAACCCATTATGCTTTCCATTTGAAAGATTCTTTGTCATAATGTCTGCTATCATCTCATTCGTAGAAGGGTACTCTAACACAACGTGACCCTCTTTCATGACTTCTCTAATGAAATGATATCGAATGTCGATGTGCTTCGTCCTAGAGTAATAAACCGGGTTCTTCGCTAAGTGCTTCGCACTCAGGTTGTCGCCATGCATAACCGTCGGGGTCTTCAGATCACCGCATCCGATCTCCACTATTAGCCTTCGTAAAGCTATAGCTTCCTTGCAAGCCGTGGTCAGAGCCATATACTCGGCTTCAGTACTGCTCAACGCCACGCTCTGCTGCTTCTCGGACCTCCATGATACTGGTCCGCCAGACAGGAAAAACACATACCCTGTGTATGACTTTCGGTCCAAACGGTCGCCTCCCTAATCTGCATCCACAAAGCCGGTAAATGCCTGACCACACTTGCAGCTTGACGTCCACAGTTGACGCCAAGTACCGGAGGATGTGCTTCACAGCCACCATGTGCTCAGAATGCGGGTCCTGGTTCCTCTGAGCCAACTTCGCCACCGAATGTAGAATGTCTGGTCTGGTAGTAAGCCCAAGCCACATTAGCTCACCAATTGTAGACTGATACTGCCCTGCGTCGACCTTCTGGCACTGCTCACCCGAGCACACCACTTGATGCCCTGCATCCAAAGGTGTCGTCGCTGGTCTACAGTTCTCGCTGCCATATTCCCGCAATAGTTCCTTGATATATTGCGAATGGGCCAAAGTGATTTCTCCAAAGTCGCCATCTCGTTGCACCTCCATGCCTAAGAACAAATGCAGTGGACCCTTGTCCGTGCACTCAAAAGACTCTGAAATCTTGGCTTTCAGATCCTCCAAATCTTCTCTTGACTGGCACGCTAGAATTAAATCATCAACATATACTAAGATGAGCATCAGATTACCTTGACCACTTTGCTGATAAAGACATGGTTCATGATTACAGGCCTTAGATCCCAAGTCTTTTAGAACACCGTCGAGTTTGGAGTTCCACTCTCTGCCTGACTGCTTCAAGCCGTATATTGCCTTCCTCAGCAATATCACCTGGTCGGGATTAGCAGCATCTGTGTACCCTTGGGGCTGCTTCATGTACACAGTATCCTTTTGCTCGCTATTTATGTACGCCGTGCATACGTCCATGTGATGTAAGTACAATTGCATTTCTGCTGCCAATGCCAAAATGAGCCTGCACACGGGTGAAAAAGTCTCGAAGTAGTTCACTCCGAACTTCTGCGAACACCCCTTTGCTACTAGTCGTGCCTTGCAGCGCTCAATTCTACCAGAGACGTCTCGTTTCAGGGAATACACCCACTTACAAGCCACACACCGGCGATTTCTTGGTAAATCAGCCATTCTTCCGTCCTTCTGGCGGGGGTAGCTGAAAAGAAATAAATTATACAATGTTAGTTCTAAGCTTCAATGTTTTTTGTAAAATCACTACAATTTATTAATGTAAACAAAATATGCAAGACGATAATGTTACCAGTCCATGTCTCTGTCTATAATCTAAAGCTTACAAAAAAAATACTAACTTAATATTAAATACTAACTATGTCCAAGCCCCAAACTCACCTCATGCAATGTTAAACTCTAAATTCAAATAATTGTACCTACATATTGTGTAAAATGTAATCAAAGGCAAAATAAATTGTGGATGCGGAACAGAATTCAGTCTGTCTCCGTACCTCCACCTACAAAGAAAAAATTAAAAAAACCTACAAAGTAAAAAAAAAAAAGCAAAGTTAAAAAAGTTTAAATAAATCGAATTAAATAAACAAATAAAATAAATTAAATAAATAAATAAATAAACAATTAAATTAAATTTATTTGATTAAAACAAACGCGCTTCGCGTGCCGAAACTTAACTAAACTCGTTCTCCAATAGACAAATTAATTGTTATAAATTGTCTTCCGGCCGCAAAGTATTAAACCGCGATAACAATTAACATTCAGTGGTCTAACGAAAACGAACAATAAAACAGTATTTGTGCAACTTCGATAAGACGCCGCCTCAACCAAAGGAAATAAGGAGAAGAAACGCAGAGAGAAAGGAAGAAAGTAAACCAGGAGAGGTCTTGGAAGAGAAGGAGGACACTCAAAGCAAAGATACGATAAGCTGGAGAACACACTAAACAAAAATCCAGGGTATTTATACCTCCACTAGTATCGCTTAAATTTTTAAATATAATAAAAAAATAAACATGTCCAGTTCTGACCACCTCTTTTCTGAAGACGAGGCACTTTCAATTACCTCTAGTCCAGAAGAGAGATCTTCCCCTTCTTATTTAAATATTTCGCCCATGTCCCACGGGTCCGACAAGTCCCAGGCTAATACCGTTAATACAAATCAGAAAAAATTGCCTTTAAATCACACAAAGATAAGTCCTAAAAACTCTTCTGGGGCTGCTTTAAAAATTGGTAATTCCCTTTCCCATAAGGGGAAAGAGAATACAAACACCAATAATGGCAAAAGAGACCCCCTATCGCTCACCAATACGGATGAAATCACGGGTGGCTCCAATAGTAGCATCCCAAAGGGGAAATTGCCCTCTCCTCCGCTCACCACTCACATACCCAAAGGGAATTTACTCACCACAACGACTCTAACTCAAGCAGCTGCACTCACACATACTGACGCTTCTCAAAAAAGAGAACACACCTACATCTTCGAACTTAAAATCACCCTCCAGGAGCCCAGACGAGCAGCCAATGAGTTTCTCGGAAGTGGTTGCTGGAACAGGTCCAATCTTTGTGGCACCCTCAGTTCCGGCTACAACTACGAAAACACCGGCCAAGAGGACTAATGACGATTTGGACTGCTCCAGTTTCAAGACGCCAAATAAAAGACTATGCGCGACCTCCAATTTCGAACCTCCCAGCATTTTCCCCCCCTCACCACACCCGTTTTCCAAAGCAAGGCAGCCAAATCTGTATATGAGGAATCCAAAACCAGGAATCGACCCTCCCACCAACCGTTACCCTGTAGCATCAATGCTCCTGCTCGCAGCGAAACGACACCACCCCTCAAAACACAGACGCAGAGATGCCACCTTGGAAACTTGTGCCTCAAAGCCGCAGAGCACCTCCCATACTCGTCAACGATATCAAAGAAATTGTCCCGCTACTAGAAAAGTTAAACTATACAGCAGGAGTCTCCACCAGGTCAATTGAAGGGAACGGGGTCAGGATCCAGGCCAAGGACATGACTGCCTACCAAAAAATCAAAGATGTCCTTACAGCTAACGGCTTCCCTCTATCCACCAAGCAGCCAAAGTCCGAGAGAGGTTTCCGAGTAGTAATCAGACATCTCCACCACTCCACTCCATGCTCGTGGATTCTCTGCGCGCTTCGTCAGTAATATGACGAATCCGGCTACAGGTGGCCCCATGCGAATGTTTGAAGTGGAGATCGTCATGGCCAAGGACGGAAGTCATGACAAAATTATCTCACTCAAACAAATCGGTGGGAAAAGAGTGGATATTGAAAGAAAAAACAGGACACGGGAGTCGGTCCAATGCTACAGATGCCAGGGCTACAGGTATGCCAAAAACTCATGCATGAGACCACCAAGATGCATGAAATGCGCTGGCGATCACCTGTCCTATTGCACCAAGACAAAATCCACACCCGTCACCTGCGCAAACTGCTCTGGAGAGCATATAAGTGCGTATCAGGGATGCCCTGCTTATAAGGCTGAAAAACGAAAACTGGCAGTGAACAACATTAGCATCAGCAAAATACGGACAATCAAGGATGCTAACACAAAAAACTATGGACGACAGTACCCTCCCTCTCGCAACATCACCCCTCGGCTGCCATTCAGCTCATCACTATTCAACAGGACAACAGCTGAATCCCGCCATGACACAACAAGAGCATTTCGGAAGAACCCTTTCCGGGAAAACAGAAACGATGCAAGGCAAATCCAGCCACGCCTATCTTCCCACAACTTGACCTATGCACACTTACTCTAATCCGCAAAAAAGCCCCTCTGACTACCACAGTAAAAGTCTTACACAACGAGTTGAAAATATTGAAAAGAAAATTGACAACCTAATGGAACTTTTATTCAAGTGCCTCGAATCTACCAAAGAGCCGACCTTAGCACACCTCATGACCTCCTGAATCTTCAAATCCGCAAAAAAGCAAAGTAAACTCTCACTATGACTTTAAATCTAAACAACGGACAATCTTCCAATACCCTTAAAATAGGATATTGGAACTCATGCGGAATGTTTTTTTTTTTTTTTTTTTTTTTTTTTTTTTTCGCACGGGTCCTGACCGACCGAGGGGCGCTGCCGTGTATCGTACGGCTCGATTCGCGAGAAGATATAGACGCGATATAAATAATAGAATAGGAACGAGGAAATGAATATAATGTGGAATTCAATATTAGTGTTAGTAGGATCTAATTAAGTAATAGAAAAGATAAAATCGATTGCTTTAATAGCGGCAGAGAGTCAAGATTACAGATAATAGGATTAAGTCTATTATAGTCAGAACATAAAACTCTGTAAGGGTCATGCAACTCATAATTAGATCTACAATGATTTAAGATAAGGGGTATATAGTTTCTAGTGACTCTACTTGGAACCGAGAAGTTAAGCCGACTAATCAAGTCGGGACTCTCAACATCCCCACGAATAAGCTTACAAATAAAGACTGTTCCAAGCATAGTTCTACGGTTAGCTAGGGATGGTAAATTAATTAAAAGTAGTTCACTGGAATAAGGAGGTAATATATGGTTTGCATCCCAATTTAGGCGCCGCAAGGCAAAAAGTAAGAAGTTTTTTTGGACCGATTCAATGCGGTCCGAGTGGACTGCGTATTGTGGACTCCAAAAAGGTGATCCGTACTCGAGAATCGGACGGACTAACGAAATAAATAAGGTTTTAGTCAAGTGAGGGTCTTCAAATTCCTTAGACCACCTTTTTATAAAACCAAGCACACCCCTGGCCTTATTGACAATAGACGAAATATGGTCAGAAAACTTTAGTTTTGGGTCCAGAAGAAGTCGTAAGTCGTGCGTATTGGGTTGGCACGACAAAAGGTCATAACTTTACACTTGGAGCCATTTAAGTCTAATATGTTATCACGGCACCATATTTGAAATCGGTCTAGATCGGATTGTAAGTCCAAATGGCAAGGAGTGTCCTTGTACTGGAGGCATAATTTAACATCGTCTGCGTACATAAGTACACGCGAATGTTTTATTATTAAGGGGAGGTCGTTAATGAATAAGGTAAAAAGAAGCGGACCAAGATGGCTCCCTTGTGGGACACCGGATGTGACTCGGAGAATAGAAGATAACGAATTTTTAAAGAGAACTTGTTGTGTCCTGCCATTCAGATAGCTTGAAATCCAATTTAGAAGATCAACAGGGAAACCTATAAGATCAAGTTTTTTTATTAGAAGGTAATGATTAACAGAGTCAAATGCTTTACTAAAATCAGTGTAGATGACATCTGTTTGAAGAATATTTTTGAAACCCTCTATTACGAAAGAAGTTAGCTCCAAGAGCTTAGTGGTTGTAGATCTGCGTTTCATAAGAGGGAAGAGGAATCACAAAGGACTCCTTCCATATATGAGGGAATTGTGAAGATTCCAAAGATAAGGTAAACAGTTTCAGTAGAGGCTTGCACAAGGCTTCCGCACAGAATCTGAGCACACAGCCAGGGATTCCATCGGGACCTGGCGAATAGACCGGTTTAACACGCTGAAGATCGTTAAGCAGTGAGCTTTCGTTTATAGTGGGGCAAAATATTAGATTCGACTTAGATACCGCATAAGAGTATGGCTGTTCGGAATGAGGTAAAGTTGAATATGTTGTTTGAAAAAACTTTGCGAATAGATCGGCTATTGCCTGATCCGATGTAACCGTAGTGTTTTCAAAAAATAGCGAGGAAGGGTGAGAACTTGTTTTTCGCTTAGTGCTAACGAAATTATAAAACTGTTTCGGATCCTGTGCAAACTGGAACTTACAACGGTTTAAATAATTTTTATAGCACGAGCATTAAGCACGGTAAAGTTTAACCGAGCGATTAAATATTTACAAAGGATGGACTGAGAACCGGTATTTTTAAATTTCATATAGAGTCTCGACTTTACATTTCTTAGGTGTGTCAACTCTTTATTAAACCAAGGATGTTTAGAGATTGACGGATAGTACATCGGAACACAAGAGTTAAAAAATGATTTAATTACGGTATAAAACATATTAATCGCATCCGCCATTATGTTGCAGGAGTAAAGATCGGACCAATTAAGGAGAAGAAACGCAGAGAGAAAGGAAGAAAGTAAACCAGGAGAGGTCTTGGAAGAGAAGGAGGACACTCAAAGCAAAGGTACGATAAGCTGGAGAACACACTAAACAAAAATCCAGGGTATTTATACCTCCACTAGTATCGCTTAAATTTTTAAATATAATAAAAAAATAAACATGTCCAGTTCTGACCACCTCATTTCTGAAGACGAGGCACTTTCAATTACCTCTAGTCCAGAAGAGAGATCTTCCCCTTCTTATTTAAATATTTCGCCTATGTCCCACGGGTCCGACAAGTCCCAGGCTAATACCGTTAATACAAATCAGAAAAAATTGCCTTTAAATCACACAAAGATAAGTCCTAAAAACTCTTCTGGGGCTGCTTTAAAAATTGGTAATTCCCCGTCCCATAAGGGGAAAGAGAATACAAACACCAATAATGGCAAAAGAGACCCCCTATCGCTCACCAATAGGGATGAAATCACGGGTGGCGCCAATAGTAGCATCCCAAAGGGGAAATTGCCCTCTCCTCCGCTCACCACTCACATACCCAAAGGGAATTTACTCACCACAACGACTCTAACTCAAGCAGCTGCACTCACACATACTGACGCTTCTCAAAAAAGAGAACACACCTACATCTTCGAACTTAAAATCACCCTCCAGGAGCCCAGACGAGCAGCCCATGAGTTTCTCGGAAGTGGTTGCTGGAACAGGTCCAATCTTTGTGGCACCCTCAGTTCCGGCTACAACTACGAAAACACCGGCCAAGAGGACTAATGACGATTTGGACTGCTCCAGTTTCAAGACGCCTTGAAACTTGTGCCTCAAAGCCGCAGAGCACCTCCCATACTCGTCAACGATATCAAAGAAATTGTCCCGCTACTAGAAAAGTTAAACTATACAGCAGGAGTCTCCACCAGGTCAATTGAAGGGAACGGGGTCAGGATCCAGGCCAAGGACATGACTGCCTACCAAAAAATCAAAGATGTCCTTACAGCTAACGGCTTCCCTCTATCCACCAAGCAGCCAAAGTCCGAGAGAGGTTTCCGAGTAGTAATCAGACATCTCCACCACTCCACTCCATGCTCGTGGATTCTCTGCGCGCTTCGTCAGTAATATGACGAATCCGGCTACAGGTGGCCCCATGCGAATGTTTGAAGTGGAGATCGTCATGGCCAAGGACGGAAGTCATGACAAAATTATCTCACTCAAACAAATCGGTGGGAAAAGAGTGGATATTGAAAGAAAAAACAGGACACGGGAGTCGGTCCAATGCTACAGATGCCAGGGCTACAGGTATGCCAAAAACTCATGCATGAGACCACCAAGATGCATGAAATGCGCTGGCGATCACCTGTCCTATTGCACCAAGACAAAATCCACACCCGCCACCTGCGCAAACTGCTCTGGAGAGCATATAAGTGCGTATCAGGGATGCCCTGCTTATAAGGCTGAAAAACGAAAACTGGCAGTGAACAACATTAGCATCAGCAAAATACGGACAATCAAGGATGCTAACACAAAAAACTATGGACGACAGTACCCTCCCTCTCGCAACATCACCCCCCGGCTGCCATTCAGCTCATCACTATTCAACAGGACAACAGCTGAATCCCGCCATGACACAACAAGAGCATTTCGGAAGAACCCTTTCCGGGAAAACAGAAACGATGCAAGGCAAATCCAGCCACGCCTATCTTCCCACAACTTGACCTATGCACACTTACTCTAATCCGCAAAAAAGCCCCTCTGACTACCACAGTAAAAGTCTTACACAACGAGTTGAAAATATTGAAAAGAAAATTGACAACCTAATGGAACTTTTATTCAAGTGCCTCGAATCTACCAAAGAGCCGACCTTAGCACACCTCATGACCTCCTGAATCTTCAAATCCGCAAAAACGCAAATTAAACTCTCACTATGACTTTAAATCTAAACAACGGACAATCTTCCAATACCCTTAAAATAGGATATTGGAACTCATGCGGAATGTTTTTTTTTTTTTTTTTTTTTTTTTTTTTCGCACGGGTCCCGACCGACCGAGGGGCGCTGCCGTGTATCGTACGGCTCGATTCGCGAGAAGATATAGACGCGATATAAATAATAGAATAGGAACGAGGGAATGAATATAATGTGGAATAACTATGTTAAATATTAGTGTTAGTAGGATCTAATTATGTAATAGAAAAGATAAAATCGATTGCTTTAATAGCGGCAGAGAGTCAAGATTACAGATAATAGGATTAAGTCTATTATAGTCAGAACATAAAACTCTGTAAGGGTCATGCAACTCATAATTAGATCTACAATGATTTAAGATAAGGGGTATATAGTTTCTAGTGACTCTACTTGGAACCGAGAAGTTAAGCCGACTAATCAAGTCGGGACTCTCAACATCCCCACGAATAAGCTTACAAATAAAGACTGTTCCAAGCATAGTTCTACGGTTAGCTAGGGATGGTAAATTAATTAAAAGTTGCTTACTGGAATAAGGAGGTAATATATGGTTTGAATCCCAATTTAGGCGCCGCAAGGAAAAAAGTAAGAAGTTTTTTTGGACCGATTCAATGCGGTCCGAGTGGACTGCGTATTGTGGACTCCAAAAAGGTGATCCGTACTCGAGAATCGGACGGACTAACGAAATAAATAAGGTTTTAGTCAAGTAAGGGTCTTCAAATTCCTTAGACCACCTTTTTATAAAACCAAGCACACCCCTGGCCTTATTGACAATAGACGAAATATGGTCAGAAAATTTTAGTTTAGGGTCCAGAAGAACACCAAGATCATCAACTCGTGTTATTCTGTCCAGAGAGCACCCACTTAGTCGTGCGTATTGGGTTGGCACGACAAAAGGTCATAACTTTACACTTGGAGCCATTTAAGTCTAATATGTTATCACGGCACCATATTTGAAATCGGTCTAGATCGGATTGTAAGTCCAAATGGCAAGGAGTGTCCTTGTACTGGAGGCATAATTTAACATCGTCTGCGTACATAAGTACACGCGAATGTTTTATTATTAAGGGGAGGTCGTTAATGAATAAGGTAAAAAGAAGCGGACCAAGATGGCTCCCTTGTGGGACACCGGATGTGACTCGGAGAATAGAAGATAACGAATTTTTAAAGAGAACTTGTTGTGTCCTGCCATTCAGATAGCTTGAAATCCAATTTAGAAGATCAACAGGGAAACCTATAAGATCAAGTTTTTTTATTAGAAGGTAATGATTAACAGAGTCAAATGCTTTACTAAAATCAGTGTAGATGACATCTGTTTGAAGATTATTTTTGAAACCCTCTATTACGAAAGAAGTTAGCTCCAAGAGCTTAGTGGTTGTAGATCTGCGTTTCATAAGAGGGAAGAGGAATCACAAAGGACTCCTTCCATATATGAGGGAATTGTGAAGATTCCAAAGATAAGGTAAACAGTTTCAGTAGAGGCTTGCACAAGGCTTCCGCACAGAATCTGAGCACACAGCCAGGGATTCCATCGGGACCTGGCGAATAGACCGGTTTAACACGCTGAAGATCGTTAAGCAGTGAGCTTTCGTTTATAGTGGGGCAAAATATTAGATTCGACTTAGATACCGCATAAGAGTATGGCTGTTCGGAATGAGGTAAAGTTGAATATGTTGTTTGAAAAAACTTTGCGAATAGATCGGCTATTGCCTGATCCGATGTAACCGTAGTGTTTTCAAAAAATAGCGAGGAAGGGTGAGAACTTGTTTTTCGCTTAGTGCCAACGAAATTATAAAACTGTTTCGGATCCTGTGCAAACTGGAACTTACAACGGTTTAAATAATTTTTGTAGCACTGAGCATTAAGCACGGTAAAGTTTAACCGAGCGATTAAATATTTACAAAGGATGGACTGAGAACCGGTATTTTTAAATTTCAGATAGAGTCTGGACTTTACATTTCTTAGGTGTGTCAACTCTTTATTAAACCAAGAATGTTTAGAGATTGACGGATAGTACATCGGAACACAAGAGTTAAAAAATGATTTAATTGCGGTATAAAACATATTAATCGCATCCGCCATTATGTTGCAGGAGTAAAGATCGGACCAATTAAAGCCAGCTATAAAATTACTTAGCCTCCGAAAATTTGCCTTGCGAAAACAGGGAATTCGTTTTGTTGACTTCTCTGAATTTACTTTTAATACCGTACCTAAGTCGATTTCCAAAGTAGGATGATATGGATCTTCAGGTTGAGTAAGACGTGCTACAGAAACACAATTTCTGGACTTGTTACAAAACATAGATCCAATAATCGACCAAGTGAATTTCGAATATAATTTACTTGCGACAACGATAAGTCGAGCAAGCCGTCAATAAAGTCATGTTGTACTAAAGGGAGAAGGATATTCGATTGTTTTTCTGGGGACCACATTGTGCCAGGTATATTAAAATCACCTAGAACTACCAATTGGTCCCTGTCAGAAAGTTTATTCAAGATGGACTGGATAGCGGACAGATGATTCTGATATTCTGGGAATTCAGAAGATGGCGGAATATAGGAGCACGTAATATAAACTGATCTGTCGGAAAAAGACAGCTTTACACATACGAATTCCGAGTTACGGGAATCGTCCAAAAGTAACTCCTCCGACGCGAGGGTAGATCTAACCGCAATTAAGACTCCACCTCCCCGTCTGGAGGGACTGTCAAACCTATATATAGTGTACATACCTGGGAAGACTTCGGAGTTAAGTATCTCCGGCTTTAACCAAGTCTCTGTGAGCACTATAATATGGGATGCAAATGAGAGACTATCACAATACAATTTGATTAATTTGCTACGCAAGCCTCTAACATTTTGATAGGAGATAGTAAGTTTTGTAGATAGTTTTTGAAGAGGAAGAAGATGAAGAGGCGGATGGTGCAGTGGTCTGGCCACGTGAGGGAACTTTAATTCCCACGAGCACCTTTTTCTTATTTTTGATCTTAGCTTCAAACTCTTTTACCACCATACTATCCGGCCAAAAATCACCCAAACATATGGTCGAAAAGAGCTCGTTTGGGACAGTTATCTTGAAAGATGATATGTCCCTAGCGTAAGAGAAGTTAAATTTTTCCACTTTTATATTATCGGCTTTTGTTTTGTCTTGTATATAAGACAATACATCCGACGATGTTTGATCAGGGGAAAGCCGAGAAACAAAAATTTGTTTCTTTAGTGGAACCACCGCGAGGTGTTTTGGTGCTGCAGATTGTATTTCTGAAGCGCCAACTTGTGCCGGTAGTCCGGACTCAATGTTCCCTTGTGGTGGTAAACTAATCGAGACAGGTGGAATCACTGGTTGAGAAACCAGTGCAGACAATTCGGA
This sequence comes from Drosophila sechellia, assembly GCF_004382195.2. NCBI lineage: Eukaryota > Metazoa > Arthropoda > Insecta > Diptera > Drosophilidae > Drosophila > Drosophila sechellia. The sequence goes on from NW_022611377.1 coordinate 83,675, forward strand.
ATTTTTAGCAATCACAGGGTGGGGTCCATCCACAGCTGATTGATCGGATTGCTCCGAATCTTTTTTTAGCTGTCGATCTTAGCAGCATATGTGGATTTGCTGCGATTGACAGCTGATCAGTTGTGGAGTCCTGTTGATCATTTGCCCGTGGTTGCGGGGCCTTAGGCAGCCTACCACCAGCGGCTTTTTTGCACTTTGGAGATTCATCTAATAGCTTAAGGCCATTAAACTGTGAATTAAGCACGGAAAGAAGATCATCGGCTCGACGAAAACTATATCTAGCTACGCCAAAACTGTTGATCAGTTCTTTCAAGCCACCTTTAGTTTGGCGCATAAACGATTTCATCTCGTTCGCAACCACAAGGCAAGCATCACAACAGTAAATTAGATTTTTACCCTTTGCTAAGTCATCACTTGTACGGCCATTAAAACCAGCGCACTTAGTATGCACCATTCTATCACATAGCCAACAAGTCATTTTTGGCTGCTCAGGTTTTATAACCTGGCAACAATTTTTATAAAAGCAGACAACATTTACGGTTTCATTTACATTTACCAAAACTTTCAAGCGAGCTGTTAAAAGAACCGCACGAGAGCAGTCTGCACGCTGAGAAATTTAGATTTTGTGTGGGAGAGCGAAAGAGAGAGAGAGAGTGAGATCGAAAAGTGCAGTTTATGTGCATGCAAAAAAACAACACCAAACACCACTGCGAACAACGCACAAAAAGGGAGAGTAAACAGAGTAAAAAGAGTTCGAGCCGAATTCGAATTACTAATAAAATAAATGAACTGGAGGCCTACATTAAAAAAGAAGGTATCCAAATTATGCTAGTAACAGAAACCAGGTTAGAGCGAAATTCCAACGCACTAAACTTCAAAGGTTTCCACACATACCTAGCACAAAACCCTACTTCACACAGAAAAGGCGGCACGGCTACCATCGTCAATCAAAACATTCGACACACCTGCCTTAATCCCATAGAGACTGATTTCATGCAAAGCGCACCCATAGCACTTATACCTTCAAGTCGCATACGCGCAAACATGACAATTGTTGCCCCAATATACTGCCCACCTGTATTTAAATGAACCACAGAGCAATTCTCAAAGCTCTTCAACCACTTTGACATGCTCCTCGACGGAAAAACCAAATTTGTACTTGGCGGCGATTGGAACTGCAAACACAGACTCTGGGGTAACTTTTTATCTTGCGCTAAGGGAAGATCCCTGTCACAGTCAATCCTTGCAAGAAAAGACCTTGACATAGTGGCCACCGGCCAAGCCACACACTTTCCTTTTGACAAAAAAAAACATCCCTCTGCATTGGACTTTGCAATCTGCAAGAGCTTCCACACTCAAAGACTAAAAACTTACTCTACAGATGACTGGCAACTTAATAATACAACAAACAATGCAATTATACAGAAAAGAACAAATCTCACGAAATTCAAGAAAAATATAGAAAACAAAATATTACTAAATACGGAAATACGCACAGGACAGGACATTGATGACTGCATAGACATTCTTATCAACAATATAAAATCTGCCGCCAATGAAGCCACCCCATCAAATCGCACCCCAGATTTGCGCACCTACAACTCTTCAAGAACACCCACAAAGCTAAGACTAGATGATGCAACTAAAAGGTTACTAGAGGAGAAAAAGGAGCTAAATAGAATCTTTAGGGCAGTAGGAACTGACGAAGCCCGAAAGAAATCAGAAAGCTCAAACTAAAACTCCTCAACCGCAACCTACAGGACATTGACACCACGGACCGATATAGAATGCAAAAACTATGGAAAACTACAAACACAATCAAAAAGCAACCTCGACCCTGCTGGCCCATAAAAAAGGACAATGACGAAAACCGCCTAAGAACTGACTACCCCTGGACCAGGACCTTAGATGAAAAAGCTGAAGCTTTTGCAGCCCACCTTGAGTCCCGCTTCAAGGCAAATAAAAATAACGACGCCAAAGACAGGGATTTCGTCAGAAGTGAATTAGATTTTCAGATTCAGATCTTTAGATGCGAACGGCGAATCCGGTAACGGTATATCCTTCAAGCCAGTCACGCTGGCTGAACTAAATGAGCTGATAAACTCACTGGAATTAAAAAAAGCCCCAGGAACTGACAATCTTAACAACAAAACCATAAAAAACCTACCCACTAAAGCCAGATTATACCTAATACTTATCTATAACAACATCCTGAAAACTGGACATTTCCCAGACAAATGGAAGCACGCAAGCATCTCAATGATTCCCAAACCAGGGAAATCACCTTTTGCTCTAAATTCCTACCGACCAATTAGCTTACTCTCTGGCCTTTCTAAACTACTCGAAAGAATACTACTGAAACGACTATACGACATTGATTATTTTGCCAAAGCAATCCCATCCCACCAATTCGGCTTCAGAAAGGACCACGGAACGGAACATCAGCTAGCCAGGGTGACTCAATTTATTCTAGAAGCCTTTGAAGAGAAAGACGTCTGCTCTGCCACTTTCCTTGACATTACGGAAGCCTTTGACAGAGTCTGGCACGATGGCCTACTATATAAATTATCCAGACTCATCCCCAGATACCTATTTGACCTACTCGAAAACTATTTATCTAATAGAACCTAGAACATAGCAATTAACGCAAAAAAAACCGGACACATTCTCTTCTCCCTAAAAAGAGAAGAAACTAATACATACACTCCTCCAACAATTAATGGACAAAGAGCCGCCAAATTAAACAAGCAACGCTATCTCGGACTTATGCTAGATAGAAAACTGACCTTTCGGGCACACATAACGCTGCTAAAAGGAAAGACTATAGCTTACAAAAAACTAGAATGGCTAGTAGGAAAAAATAGTTACCTACCTAAAAACGCAAAGGTTCTCCTCTGGAAACAAATTGTCTCCCCAATCTGGCATTACGCCATAGCCATATGGGGCTCGGTGGTATCGGACACCCAAGCAAATAAAATTCAAACAATGGAAAACAAATATATCAGACGAATCATTAACGCCAGCAGATATACGAGACAAGCAACCATAAGGACAATTTATAACATTAAATCATTCGATGAAATTTTTGACAAAGCAAGCCAACGCTACGCCAACTCCCTTACTGACCATGAAAACCCTCTAATATATGACCTCCTAATCTACGCCTACAAGCCTATCAGACTGGAACTAAGCAGAAGCAGATACGTCAAGCAATTTTCCAAATATTTCCTGCCTCTTCAACAACACCAACCAAAACCACCTGCGGAACCCACCTACAGCTCCCTACATGATTATACAAAAAACGAGGAAGCTGAAATAGTCGCCAAAATGAGAACCAAATACAGACAGACCCTTCCAAACCTCCTCCTGATTGCTGACCAAGAATTGGAAATAAGGCAATCTATAGCTGAGAAAATGAGAGTGGAAAAGGAAAAGGCCGATAGGAGAAAAGGCTTAGAGAAGGGACCACCAGACAGATGGTGTGAACTTGAAATAAATCATTACAGCAAATTATTCAGAAAAGGACTAAGGACCAGAGAGGAAATTCTTGAATTAATGCTTGGACAACCCACCACTGTAATCAAAATAGTAATCCCAGACTACGAACCCGAAGCTGACCAACCTAATTAGTCTTCACAATTTAACTAAAGCAATTAAAACCAAAAATACATGTATTTACAATTAATTCCAAATAAATTAAGATACAAACTACAAACTACGACCGACGGAAAGACGCTTGTCGACCTGCTTCTCTCTTGACAACAATGATACATTTCCTCTTCTCATGCTAAACGTGAAATCCTGAGGAAAAACAAACCAATTAGAGGGACGGTACCAAAACCTAAATAATACCCTCACCTCAACGCATCCGGATTATAACACTCTGCTGCTCCCATAAACATCCAGCTTGACGAGCGCCAACAGAGAGCTGACGCTAAAGCCTAAAAGCAAACAATCAACAAAAAATTAAACAAACAAAATTAAATCAAATAAAGCACTTACCGCACCGACCGCAGACAATAGCTTACCTACAGCTTATGCATTAGACAAGAGGAGATGGGCCCACCAATCGTAAAACAAAATCGCCAATTTTTGCGACTTTTAACACAAAAAATCGACAATATTACGATGCCGTCTCCACCTCCTGATGCCACTGCTCCAATAAGGATCACTAGCGCAGAGCTGACGCCACACAAACAAACCGCATTATTTGTCCTCAAATTGTATACTTTTCCTCAGTATCGCATCTCCCACGAATTTTCCGCTAATCTACAACGAAAGGAAAATTAATAAGAATATGATACAAAAGATAATTAATTAAGGACAAAGCAAACCGGATAGGCAAATAATCAGGCGACAACAGGCGCCAACAGGCGGCTCCATCTTGCTGACGATAAGCATGCAACTGCTTTTTCCAAGATTGTAAACTCTGAAACAAGAAAACACAAGCTAATACTGGGAATTATTTACTTTAACAAAACACTTATCTAATTGCCAACTCGACGACACTAAACCCGCGGCTCTTCCGTTGCTATGTTCCAAAAACAAAGGACCTCCTAATTAGTTGCAAAACGTACCTGAAAAACAAAAGATTAATGCAACCATAAAAACAATTGTAATACTCACCACCAGATTAGCTTCCACCTAATGTACCTGAAAAACAAAAACAAAAATTAATGCAATAATTATAAACGCAAATAAATTATAAATATAATACTTACCTCCCACCATATGTACCTGAAAAAAAAAAAAAAAAAACACAAAATTACACAATCACAAAATCAAACAACAAATATAATTCTCACGCAATCTGTAATTTTACTTCCATTTCCATGGCTGCTCCCATAAACTTCCAGCTTGACGAGCGCCAACAGAGAGCTGACGCTAAAGCCTAAAAGCAAACAATCAACAAAAAATTAAACAAACAAAATTAAATCAAATAAAGCACTTACCGCACCGACCGCAGACAATAGCTTACCTACAGCTTATGCATTAGACAAGAGGAGATGGGCCCACCAATCGTAAAACAAAATCGCCAATTTTTGCGACTTTTAACACAAAAAATCGACAATATTACGATGCCGTCTCCACCTCCTGATGCCACTGCTCCAATAAGACAATAAGCTGACGCCAAACAAACAAACCGCATAATTTGTCCTCAAATTGTATACTTTTTCTCAATATCGCATCTCCCACGAATTTTCAGCTAACCTACAACGAAAGGAAATTTAATAAGAATATGATACAAAAGATAATTAATTAAGGACAAAGCAAACCGGACAGGCAAATAATCAGGCGAAAACAGGCGCCAACAGGCGGCTCCATTCTTGCTGACGATAATGCATGCAACTGCTTCTTCCAAGATTGTAAACTCTGAAACAAGGAAGCAGAAGCTAATGCTGGGAATTAATTACTTTAACAAAACACTTATCTAATTGCCAACTCGACGACACTAAACCCGCGGCTCTTCCGTTGCTATGTTCCAAAAACAAAGGGCCTCCTAATTAGTTACAAAACGTACCTGAAAAACAAAATATTAATGCAACCATAAAAACAATTCTCTCCACCAGATTAGCTTCCACCTAATGTACCTGAAAAACAAAAACAAAATTATTATAATATAACAATAATTATAAAAAAAAAAAATAAATTATAAATTTAATACTTACCTCCCGCCAAATGTACCTGAAAAAAAAAACACAAAATTACACAATCACAAAATCAAACAACAAATATAATTCTCACCCAATCTCTAATTTTACTTCCATTTCCATGGCCCCAATCGTTGCGACGACCCTCGGCAACTAACCACGTTCCGGAGGCTCCAAGCTGCAATCCCTGGCGAAATGGCCAGAAAACGCGGCGCACCTAGCCACTCTAGATGAACGACCAAGCCACAGTCATCACTGACGACTCCTCTGCCAAAACGAGACAGACCCCACCACAATAATGGCAGCAGCTCCAAAACTACGTGACGACCGCTGTGCGGGACCTTTCTTCAGGCTTCCTCTTCCCGACGACTGGCGAAGCTGACCTGCAATTTAACAAACTAAATAAATAATTGCAAACATCTACCACTGAGGGTGGAAGAGAAAACCACCAAATGACAGCGGCGCGGGATAAACTTACCACCAATAAACTACCTGCAACGCTTTCCGGGCATACATATTGCAAGTGGCGCGCATCCAGCGTCCGCAGCCAATTTCCTGCCAAAACACAATTAATACTCACCTCCAATGCCTCTCGAGGCCTCCAGCGACTCTATGCTTCCGTCCTTCTGGCGGGGGTAGCTGAAAGGAAATAAATTATACAATGTTAGTTCTAAACTTCAATGTTTTTTGTAAAATCACTACAATTTATTAATGTAAACAAAATATGCAAGACGATAATGTTACCAGTCCATGTCTCTGTCTATAATCTAAAGCTTACAAAAAAAATACTAACTTAATATTAAATACTAACTATGTCCAAGCCGCAAACTCACCTCATGCAATGTTAAACTCTAAATTCAAATAATTGTACCTACATATTGCATAAAATGTAATCAAAGGCAAAATGTAATAAATTGTGAATGCGGAACAGTATTCATTCTGTCTCCGTACCTACACCTACAAAGAAAAAGTTAAAAAACCTACAAAGTAAAAAAAAGCAAGTTAAAAAAGTTTAAATAAATTGAATTAAATAAACAAATAAAAACGAGCTTCGCGTGCCGAAACTTAACTAAACTCGTTCTCCAATAGACAAATTAATTGTTATAAATTGTCTTCCGGCCGCAAAGTATTAAACCGCGACAACAATTAACACTCAGTGGTCTAACGAAAACGAAAAATAAAACAGTATTTGTGCAACTTCGATAAGACGCCGCCTCAACCAAAGGAAATAAGGAGAAGAATCGCAGAGAGAAAGGAAGAAAGTAAACCAGGAGAAGTCTTGGAAGATCAACAATATAAAATCTGCAGCCAATGAAGCCACCCCATCCAATCGCCCCCAAGATTTGCGCACCTACAACTCTTCAAGAACACCCACAAAGCTAAGACTAGATGATGCAACTAAAAGGTTACTAGAGGAGAAAAAGGAGCTAAATAGAATCTTTATGGCAGTAGGAACTGACGAAGCCCGAAGATGGTTTAAAAACGTGCAAAATAGACTGTCTAAAGAAATCAGAAAGCTCAAACTAAAACTCCTCAACCACAACCTACAGGACATTGACACCATGGACCGATATAGAATGCAAAAACTATGGAAAACTACAAACACAATCAAAAAGCAACCTCGACCCTGCTGGCCCATAAAAAAGGACAATGACGAAAACCGCCTAAGAACTGACTACCCCTGGACCAGGACCTTAGATGAAAAAGCTGAAGCTTTTGCAGCCCACCTTGAGTCCCGCTTCAAGGCAAATCAAAATAACGACGCCAAAGACAGGGATTTCGTCAAAAGTGAATTAGAAAAATTCAGATCTTTAGATGCGAACGGCGAATCCGGTAACAGCACCTTCAAGCCAGTCACTCTGGCTGAACTAAATGAGCTGATAAACTCACTGGAATTAAAAAAAGCCCCAGGAACTGACAATCTTAACAACAAAACCATAAAAAACCTACCCACTAAAGCCGGATTATACCTAATACTTATCTATAACAACATCCTGAAAACTGGACATTTCCCAAACAAATGGAAGCACGCAAGCATCTCAATGATTCCCAAACCAGGGAAATTACCTTTTGCTCTAAATTCCTACCGACCAATTAGCTTACTCTCTGGCCTTTCTAAACTACTCGAAAGAATACTACTGAAACGACTGTACGACATTGATTATTTTGCCAAAGTAATCCTATCCCACCAATTCGGCTTCAGAAAGGACCACGGAACGGAACATCAGCTAGCCAGGGTGACTCAGTTTATTCTAAAAGCCTTTGAAGAGAAAGACGTCTGCTCTGCCCCTTTCCTTGACATTACGGAAGCCTTTGACAGAGTCTGGCACGATGGCCTACTATATAAATTATCCAGACTCATCCCCAGATACCTATTTGACCTATTCGAAAACTATTTATCTAATAGAACCTAGAACATAGCAATTAACGCAAAAAAAAAAACCGGACACATTCTCTTCTCCCTAAAAAGAGAAGAATCTAATACATACACTCCTCCAACAATTAATGGACAAAGAGCCGCCAAATTAAACAAGCAACGCTATCTCGGACTTATGCTATATAGAAAACTGACCTTTGGGGCACACATAACGCTGCTAAAAGGAAAGACTATAGCTGCTTACAAAAAACTAGAATGGCTAGTAGGAAAAAATAGTTACCTACCTAAAAACGCAAAGGTTCTCCTCTGGAAACAAATTGTCTCCCCAATCTGGCATTACGCAATAGCCATATGGGCTCGCTGGTATCGGACACCCAAGCAAATAAAATTCAAACAATGGAATACAAATATATCAGACGAATCATTAACGCCAGCAGATATACGAGACAAGCAACCATAAGGACAATTTATAACATTAAATCATTCGATGAAATTTTTGACAAAGCAAGCCAACGCTACGCCAACTCCCTTACTGACCATGAAAACCCTCTAATATATGACCTCCTAATCTACGCCTACAAGCCTATCAGACTGGAACTAAGCAGAAGCAGATACGTCAAGCAATTTTCAAAATATTTCCTGCCTCTTCAACAACACCAACCAAAACCACCTGCGGAACCCACCTACAGCTCCATACATGATTATACAAAAAACGAGGAAGCTGAAATAGTCGCCAAAATGAGAACGAAATACAGACAGACCCTTCCAACCCTCCTCCTGATTGCTGACCAAGAATTGGAAATAAGGCAATCTATAGCTGAGAAAATGAGAGTGGAAAAGGAAAAAGCCGATAGGAGAAAAGGCTTAGAGAAGGGACCACCAGACAGATGGTGTGAACTTGAAATAAATCATTACAGCAAATTATTCAGAAAAGGACTAAGGACCAGAGAGGAAATTCTTGAATTAATGCTCGGACAACCCACCACTGTAATCAAAATAGTAATCCCAGACTACGAACCCGAAGCTGACCAACCTAATTAGTCTTCACAATTTAACTAAAGCAATTAAAACCAAAAATACATGTATTTACAATTAATTCCAAATAAATTAAGATACAAACTACAAACTACGACCGACGGAAAGACGCTTGTCGACCTGCTTCTCTCTTGACAACAATGATACATTTCCTCTTCTCATGCTAAACGTGAAATCCTGAGGAAAAACAAACCAATTAGAGGGACGGTACCAAAACCTAAATAATACCCTCACCTCAACGCATCCGGATTATAACACTCTGCTGCTCCCATAAACATCCAGCTTGACGAGCGCCAACAGAGAGCTGACGCTAAAACCTAAAAGCAAACAATCAACAAAAAATTAAACAAACAAAATTAAATCAAATAAAGCACTTACCGCACCGACCGCAGACAATAGCTTACCTACAGCTTATGCATTAGACAAGAGGAGATGGGCCCACCAATCGTAAAACAAAATCGCCAATTTTTGCGACTTTTAACACAAAAAATCGACAATATTACGATGCCGTCTCCACCTCCTGATGCCACTGCTCCAATAAGACAATAAGCTGACGCCACACAAACAAACCGCATAATTTGTCCTCAAATTGTATACTTTTTCTCAATATCGCATCTCCCACGAATTTTCAGCTAACCTACAACGAAAGGAAATTTAATAAGAATATGATACAAAAGATAATTAATTAAGGACAAAGCAAACCGGACAGGCAAATAATCAGGCGAGAACAGGCGCCAACAGGCGGCTCCATCTTGCTGACGATAAGCATGCAACTGCTTTTTCCAAGATTGTAAACTCTGAAACAAGGAAACACAAGCTAATACTGGGAATTAATTACTTTAACAAAACACTTATCTAATTGCCAACTCGACGACACTAAACCCGCGGCTCTTCCGTTGCTATGTTCCAAAAACAAAGGACCTCCTAATTAGTTGCAAAACGTACCTGAAAAACAAAAGATTAATGCAACCATAAAAACAATTGTAATACTCACCACCAGATTAGCTTCCACCTAATGTACCTGAAAAACAAAAACAAAAATTAATGCAATAATTATAAAAACAAATAAATTATAAATATAATACTTACCTCCCACCATATGTACCTCAAAAAAAAAAAAAAAAA